>NC_061509.1:285236256-285268006 GCF_022539505.1 Lolium rigidum | reverse complement strand
AATGATGTCTACGGGAGCTTCTATTCTTGTAGACAAGTGTTGGGCCTCCAAGAGCAGCAGGTTTGTAGAACAGCAGCAAGTTTCCCTTAAGTGGATCACCCAAGGTTTATCGAACTCGTGGAGGAAGAGGTCAAAGATATCCCTCTCATGCAACCCCGCAACCACAAAGCAAGAAGTCTCTTGTGTCCCCAACACACCTAATAGGTGCACTAGTTCGGCGAAGAGATAGTGAAATACGGTGGTATGAATAAGTAGTAGCAACGGCACCGTAAAAGTGCTTTGCCCAGATGAGTAAACAAGCAAGTAGTAACGCAGCCAGTAGTAACGCAGCAGTAACAATAAACAAGCAGCGATAGCAAGTATTTAGGAACAAGGCCTAGGGATTAGACTTTCGCTAGTGGACACTCTCAACTTTGATCACATAACGTAATAGATAAATGCATACTCTACACTCTTGTTGGATGATGAACACATTGCGTAGGATTACACGAACCCTCAATGCCGGAGTTAACAAGCTCCACAATTCAATGTTCATATTTAAATAACCTTAGAGTGCAAGAAAGATCAACGCGACTAAACCAAGTACTAACACAAAGCATGCACACTCGTCACCTTCACACTATGTAGGAGGAATAGATCACATCAATACTATCATAGCAATAGTTAACTTCACAATCTACAAGAGATCATGATCATAGCATACGCCAAGTACTAACACGGATGCACACACTCGTCACCATTACACCGTGTAGGAGGAATAAACTACTTTAATAACACATCACTAGAGTAGCACATAGATAAATTGTGATACAAAACACATTGCAATCATAAAGAGATATAAATAAGCACTTCACTACGCCATTCATAACAAAGTGAGTAAGTATTCCGTGAAATATAGCTTAAGAGACCCACACGGTGCACACACTGTCACCTTTACACACGTGGGACAAGGAGTCTCCGGAGATCACATAAGTAAAACTCACTTGACTAGCACAATGACATCTAGATTACAAGCATCATCATATGAATCTCAATCATGTAAGGCAGCTCATGAGATTATTGTATTGAAGCACATGGGAGAGAGATGAACCACATAGCTACCGGTACAGCCCCGAGCCTCGATGGAGAACTACTCCCTCCTCATGGGAGCAGGTAGCGGTGATGAAGATGGCGGTGGAGATGGCAGCGGTGTCGATGGAGAAGCCTTCCGGGGGCACTTCCCCGCTCCGGCAGGGTGCCGGAACAGAGACTCCTGTCCCCCAGATCTTGGCTTCACGATGGCGGCGGCTCTGGAAGGTTTTCCGTATCGTGGTTTTTCGTATCAGGGGTTTCGCGACGGAGGCTTTAAGTAGGCGGAAGGGCAGCGCAGGAGAGTCGAAGGGGTGGCCACACCATATGGCGGCGCGGCCAGGGCCTGGGCCGCGCCGGCCTATGGTCTGGGGGCCCAGTGCCCCCCCCTCTGGTCCTTCCCGGTGTTCTGATGCTTCCGGTGAAAATAGGAACTCGGGTCTTGATTTCGTCCGATTCCGAGAATATTTCGTTACTAGGATTTCTGAAACCAAAAACAGCGAGAAAACAGAACCGGCACTTCGGCATCTTGTTAATAGGTTAGTTCCAGAAAATGCACGAATATGACATAAAGTGTGCATAAAACATGTAGGTATCATCAATAATATGGCATAGAACATAAGAAATTATCGATACGTCGGAGACGTATCAAGCATCCCCAAGCTTAGTTCTCGCTCGTCCCGAGCAGGTAAAACGATAACAAAGATAATTTCTGAAGTGAAATGCCATCATAACCTTGATCATACTATTTGTAAACATATGTAGTGGATGCAGCGATCAAAGCAATGGTAATGACATGAGTAAACAAGTGAATCATAAAACAAAGACTTTTTATGAATAGTACTTCAAGACAAGTATTAATAAGTCTCGCATAAGAGTTAACTCATAAAGCAATAAATCAAAGTAAAGGTATTGAAGCAACACAAAGGAAGATTAAGTTTCAGCGGTTGCTTTCAACTTGTAACATGTATATCTCATAGATAATTGTCAGCATAGAGTAATATAACAAGTATAATATGCAAGTATGTAGGAATCAATGCACAGTTCACACAAGTGTTTGCTTCTTGAGGTGGAGAGAGATAGGTGAACTGACTCAACATAAAAGTAAAGAGAATGGTCCTTCAAAGAGGAAAGCATCGATTGCTATATTTGTGCTAGAGCTTTTATTTTGAAGACATGAAACAATTTTGTCAACGGTAGTAATAAAGCATATGAGTTATGTAAATTATATCTTACAAGTTGCAAGCCTCATGCATAGTATACTAATAGTGCCCGCACCTTGTCCTAATTAGCTTGGACTACCGGATCTTTGCATCGCACATGTTTTAACCAAGTGTCACAATGGGGTACCTCCATGCCGCACCGTACAAAGGTCTAAGGAGAAAGCTCGCATTTTGGATTTCTCGCTTTTGATTATTCTCAACTTAGACATCCATACCGGGACAACATGGACAACATGTATAATGGAATCCTCTTTAATGCATAAGCATGTGGCAACAATTATTATTCTCATATGAGATTGAGGATATATGTCCAAGACCGAAACTTCCACCATGAATCATGGCTTTAGTTAGCGGCCCAATGTTCTTCTCTAACAATATGCATGCTCCAACCATGAAGGTGGTAGATCTCCCTTACTTCATGACAAGACGGACATGCATAGCAACTCACATGATATTCAACAAAGAATAGTTGATGGCGTCCCCGGAAGCATGGTTATCGCACAACAAGCAACTTAATAAGAGATAAAGTGCATAAGTACATATTCAATACCACAATAGTTTTTAAGCTATTTGTCCCATGAGCTATATATTGCAAAGGTGAATGATGGAATTTTAAAGGTAGCACTCAAGCAATTTACTTTGGAATGGCGGATAAATACCATGTAGTAGGTAGGTATGGTGGACACAAATGGCATAGTGGTTGGCTCAAATATTTTGGATGCATGAGAAGTATTCCCTCTCGATACAAGGTTTAGGCTAGCAAGGTTATTTGAAACAAACACAAGGATGAACGGTACAGCAAAACTCACATAAAAGACATATTGTAAACATTATAAGACTCCATACCGTCTTCCTTGTTGTTCAAAACTCAATACTAGATATTATCTAGACTCTAGAGAAACCAAATATGCAAATCAAATTAGCAAGCTCTAAGTATTTATTCATTAATGGGTGCAAAGTATATGATGCAAGAGCTTAAACATGAGCACAACAATTGCCAAGTATCAAATTATCCAAGACATTTTAGAATTACTACATGTAGTATTTTCCAATTCCAACCATATAACAATTTAACGAAGAAGAAACTTCGCCATGAATACTATGAGTAGAGCCTAAGGACATACTTGTCCATATGCTACAGCGGAGCGTGTCTCTCTCCCATAAAGTGAATGCTAGGATCCATTTTATTCAAACAAAACAAAAAACAAAAACAAACCGACGCTCCAAGCAAAGTGCATAAGATGTGACGGAATAAAAATATAGTTTCAGGGGAGGAACCGGATAATGTTGTCGATGAAGAAGGGGATGCCTTGGGCATCCCCAAGCTTAGACGCTTGAGTCTTCTTAAAATATGCAGGGGTGAACCACCGGGGCATCCCCAAGCTTAGAGCTTTCACTCTCCTTGATCATATTGCATCATACTCCTCTCTTGATCCTTGGAAACTTCCTCCACACCAAACTCGAAACAACTCATTAGAGGGTTAGTGCATAATAAAAATTCACATGTTCAGAGGTGACACAATCATTCTTAACACTTCTGGACATTGCATAAAGCTACTGGACATTAATGGATCAAAGAAATTCATCCAACATAGCAAAAGAGGCAATGCGAAATAAAAGGCAGAATCTGTCAAAACAGAACAGTCCGTAAAGATGGATTTTATTAGGCCACCAGACTTGCTCAAATGAAAATGCTCAAATTGAATGAAAGTTGCGTACATATCTGAGGATCATGCACGTAAATTGGCTTAATTTTATGAGCTACCTACAGGGAGGTACACCCAGATTCGTGACAGCAAAGAAATCTGGAACTGCGCAGTAATCCAAATCTAGTATCAACCTTTCTATCAACGACTTTACTTGGCACAACAAAACACAAAACTAAGATAAGGAGAGGTTGCTACAGTAGTAAACAACTTCCAAGACACAAATATAAAACAAAGTACTGTAGCAAAATAACACATGGGTTATCTCCCAAGAAGTTCTTTCTTTATAGCCATTAAGATGGGCTCAGCAGTTTTAATGATGCACTCGCAAGAAATAGTATGTGAAGCAAAAGAGAGCATCAAGAGGCAAATTCAAAACACATTTAAGTCTAACATGCTTCCTATGCATAGGAATCTTGTAAATAAACAAGTACATGAAGAGCAAAGTAACAAGCATAGGAAGATAAAACAAGTGTAGCTTCAAAAATTTCAGCACATAGAGAGGCATTTTAGTAACATGAAAATTTCTACAACCATATTTTCCTCTCTCATAATAACTTTCAGTAGCAACATGAGCAAACTCAACAATATAACTATCACATAAAGCATTCTTATCATGAGTCTCATGCATAAAATTATTACTCTCCACATAAGCATAATCAATTTTATTAGTTGTAGTGGGAGCAAATTCAACAAAGTAGCTATCATTATTATTCTCATTAAGTGTAGGAGGCATAGTATAATCACAACAAAATTTACTCTCCATAGTAGGTGGCACCAAAAGACCACTATCATCATAATCATCATAAATAGGAGGCAAAGTATCATCAAAGAAAATTTTCTCCTCAATGCTTGGGGGACTAAAAAGATCATGAAAACCAGCTTCCCCAAGCTTAGAACTTTCTATATTATTATCAACAATGGTGTTCAAAGCGTTCATACTAATATTACTACCAAGCATGCAAATAAGATTTCATAGGTTTTTTAATTTTCGCATCAAACAATCCATGTCTTAAATCAGGAAATAGAATAAGAAGCTCATTGTTGTCCATTATGCCAAACTAGTGTAAACAAGAAACAAAAAGATGCAATTGCGAGGATCTAAAGGAAATAGCTTCGAGCACAAACACAATGGCGCCGAGAAAAGCATCGTTACCCGGAACCGGAGTATGAGTGCCTTTTTACCTTTCCTCCCCAGAACGGCGCCGTAAAAGTGCTTGATGTCTACGGGAGCTTCTATTCTTGTAGACAAGTGTTGGGCCTCCAAGAGCGAGAGGTTTGTAGAACAGACAGCAAGTTTCCCTTAAGTGGATCACCCAAGGTTTATCGAACTCGGGGAGGAAGAGGTCAAAGATATCCCTCTCATGCAACCCCGCAACCACAAAGCAAGAAGTCTCTTGTGTCCCCAACACACCTAATAGGTGCACTAGTTCGGCGAAGAGATAGTGAAATACAGGTGGTATGAATAAGTAGTAGCAACGGCACCGAGTAAAAGTGCTTTGCCCAGGACGAGTAAACAAGCAGTAGTAACGCAAGCGGAACGAGTAAACAAGCAGCGATAGCGATATTTAGGAACAAGGCCTAGGGATTAGACTTTCGCTAGTGGACACTCTCAACTTTGATCACATAACAGAATAGATAAATGCATACTCTACACTCTTGTTGGATGATGAACACATTGCGTAGGATTACACGAACCCTCAATGCCGGAGTTAACAAGCTCCACAATTCAATGTTCATATTTAAATAACCTTAGAGTGCAAGAAAGATCAACGTGACTAAACCAAGTACTAACACAGAGCATGCACACTGTCACCTTCACACTATGTAGGAGGAATAGATCACATCGATACTATCATAGCAATAGTTAACTTCACAATCTACAAGAGATCATGATCATAGCATACGCCAAGTACTAACACGGATGCACACACCGTCACCATTACACCGTGCGGGAGGAATAAACTACTTTAATAACACATCACTAGAGTAGCACATAGATAAATTGTGATACAAAACACATTGCAATCATAAAGAGATATAAATAAGCACTTCACTACGCCATTCATAACGGTGAGTAAGTATTCAGTGAAATATAGCCTAAGAGACCCACACGGTGCACACACTCGTCACCTTTACACACGTGGGACAAGGAGTCTCCGGAGATCACATAAGTAAAACTCACTTGACTAGCACAATGACATCTAGATTACAAGCATCATCATATGAATCTCAATCATGTAAGGCAGCTCATGAGATTTTTGTATTGAAGCACATGGGAGAGAGATGAACCACATAGCTACCGGTACAGCCCCGAGCCTCGATGGAGAACTACTCCCTCCTCATGGGAGCAGCGAGCGGTGATGAAGATGGCGGTGGAGATGGCAGCGGTGTCGATGGAGAAGCCTTCGGGGGCACTTCCCCGCTCCGGCAGGGTGCCGGAACAGAGACTCCTGTCCCCCAGATCTTGGCTTCGCGATGGCGGCGGCTCTGGAAGGTTTTCCGTATCGTGGTTTTTCGCATCAGGGGTTTCGCGACGGAGGCTTTAAGTAGGCGGAAGGGCAGCGCAGGAGATTCGAAGGGGTGGCCACACCATATGGCGGCGCGGCCAGGGCCTGGGCCGCGCCGGCCTATGGTCTGGGGGCCCAGTGCCCCCTCCGGTCCTTCCCGGGTGTTCCGGATGCTTCCGGTGAAAATAGGAACCTGGGTCTTGATTTCGTCCGATTCCGAGAATATTTCGTTACTAGGATTTCGAAACCAAAAACAGCGGAAAACAGAACCGGCACTTCGGCATCTTGTTAATAGGTTAGTTCCAGAAAATGCACGAATATGACATAAAGTGTGCATAAAACATGTAGGTATCATCAATAATATGGTATAGAACATAAGAAATTATCGATACGTCGGAGACGTATCAGGCAACTTTGGATAGCAAATCTTTATCATCATCACAGCAAATCTCGCGCCAGCAGAGAGTTGAGCCCGCACAAAGCCATGGATTCGAGGAGCATCTCGAAATTTTTCCATTAATGCAGGAAGAGTTTCTGGCATCTTGTTGCGAGGGAACATGGTTCCATAAACTAAAAATAAAGTCTTTGTACAGAAGTCAAGGAAGTCACGGACCTGAGCCGCACGGTCTTGGAATCTGACAATTTGGCGGGTACGCTCAGGAGTAACCCAGAAGTTAGAACCATGTTGTGCAGCCAGTCTGAGCAGAACATTGGCTCAAGCTTCAACACGTTGATCTTCGGCAGCAGTATCCAAAAATGAGCCTAGTACAGCAAATAAACTGTCAAGGAAGGAAAAATAACAAAAACAACATCCAGCATGGTTATGAACATGAAACATACCTGTCATGTCCAGGCTGGCATCAGTCATTAGCTGAAGCATATAATTTTATCGAGAAGAAGCTTCGGTAGCCTCAGCAACAGCAGCATCCTTTGCAGCAATGGCTTCTTTTACCTGTTGAAGAGCAATATTCTCTCTCTCGGATGCTTGCCGAGATTGTTCCATCATCACAAGGGTTTGTTTCTTCATGGATTGGAGTTATTGGCGCAGTTCTTGCAAATCTTGCGAAAAATGTTGTCTGGAAGAACCTTCGATGAGGTTATCGTTGAATAGCGTTTTCTTCGAGAAGGAGGAAGCAGGAGAAGTATCGGCAGAACGAGGATTGGCAGAGTAGTTATCAAATATCAACTGGAAAAGAAAATTCCAATATTAAAGGATTGCACAAGACAGAATTCCATTGATCCTCAAGAAATTTACATAGATATTACAAAGGGAGTTCTTCAAAAGGACTACTAAGGTAATTGTCGCCAAAGCCAATATGACGACAATAGCTAAAGAAACAGGAAAAATAAAAAGAAGGGGCATTCAACTAGACCTCCGGCTTTGATGAGCTCGGAGTTGAAGATGGCTTGATCCCGAGATAGGACAGGATTTTCTTCGTGTTGGGCTTTGCCGCCTTGATCAACGATTTCCATTTTGTCTGATCTATCTGCTCTGTGTCGCCTACTTTCGCCCAGTCGATAGTTTGTTGGCTATCAGCGACCAAGGCAACAGTGCTTTCGACAGCAATCTTCATGTTCTCTTGGCGCATCTTCAGTCCAAGATCCTCTGGTGGATTGAAGTCCTTGGCAAGAGCAAGGAAAGTCTTGGGCTCCGTTTTCTTCGGGAAGAAATAGGGGAACAGCTGGGAAAATCCTGCGTCAGCCTGTTCAATGCCTTCGCGAGCCTCGGTTCCATGAAACTCAAGGACAGAGAGCGCATCAAGAAGAGGATCGTTGTCGGGATCTTCAAGCTCAAATTCTTGGTTTGTTTTACCTGTTGCAGAAAATATATGCTGGTCAACAACAAGTAAAAAAAAAGAGAGCAAGTCTAAGAAAAATAGAATGGATCGACAAAATTACCGACAAAGCGCCGATTCTGCGCGTTCAAGCGTTTGATGATCGCCTTTTCACGAGTAGCCTACGCGGTTTTGTGCTCGTTCAAAACAGTTTCGGCATCATCAATTCTTTTTTGCAGATCTTGGACACCAGCAGCTTCTGCCTTGGCCTTATCAGCCTCCGCTTTAGCCTTGCCAGCATCAAGTTCAGCCTTCTTGCGAGCCGATTCACTTTGCTCTAATTTCTGAGCAAGCGTGTCGACAAGCTTGTTGGCTTCCGCAAGTTTTTCTGCCAAAATAGTGAAGTTGTAACAAAACAGGAGCAAGAAGTTATAAACAAGGGCCAGCAAAGAATTATTACCTTCGATCTTGCATCAGATACTCACGGTACCCAATGAATTGGGCACCGATGCGAATAAGCTCTTTGATCATAGGCTGTCAAAGAAGGACAAAGAAAGAAAATGTCGGTATGGGAAAAATATGTTGGCATAAAGAAGCAGAGGAAATATAGACAGTGACAAGAAAATTAAGAACTTACATCATCCAAGAGAGGGTTAGAGGAGCTACTCAATTGGAGAGTAGACTTCGGGATTGTTTCAATCCTTGTCCTTTTCGGTGAAGGGACAAGGGGGCTTGAAGGAGGAGTAGGAGCGCCGACGTTTTGTTGAGGAGGCGAGGATTCCTCTCCTTCAACTGGCATCTCCGAAACAACTAGAGTATGTGACGTACTCGTTCGAGCAGCCACATCAAA
Organism: Lolium rigidum; assembly: GCF_022539505.1. NCBI lineage: Eukaryota > Viridiplantae > Streptophyta > Magnoliopsida > Poales > Poaceae > Lolium > Lolium rigidum. The sequence continues at coordinate 285,258,874 of NC_061509.1, read as the reverse complement.
AGCTGGTATTTCTCCCTCATCATCACTGCGATTAAATGTTGGCAGCGTAAAAAACAAGGTAGACAAAATTCTTCGAGTACAAGAAAAAAAAAGGGGTGACTTACGAACTGATGAGGGCCTCGAGGTATGGATCATAAGCTGCCTTTTGACGTGAAGGAACAGCTTCTTCGGCTTTGGAGGTGCCGGAATGTTCGACATCATTCCTTTTCCTTTTGTTCTTTGGAGAAACAGCAGGAGGAGGAGATTGTGCCGATGCAGTGCCTTCAGAAGACCTCGCAGATTTTTGAGAATCTACGGGTTCATTCACAAAAGAGGGGGCATCTTGGTTGTCGTCGGTGACAACAGCCCTTTCCTCGACTTCTCCACCTTCAGGAAGGGGAGGAAGCGAGACAAGATTTGGATGGTTCTATACAAAAACAGGGGAAGATGTCAAAAGAGGAGTTACAAAAAGGTAGCAAGGCAATAACAAATCAATCGACAAAGTTTACCTTGGGAAGCGCATTGGTGGCGCTGTACGGTTTTACGCGACAAGAAGAAGGGACAGAATCTTTTTTGCTGAGAGAGGAAATTTTTCGGACAAGCTTCTCTAAGTCTTTGACCTCCAAATCCGCTGACAACCGATCTGTGTCCTCGTCGCCAGCATACTTGCAGAGAGGGTATTTGCGAGCCTGAAGAGGCTGCACTCTGGTTCTAAGAAAATACGCTGTGATTTGGATACCTGACAACTCTTTATCGCGAGTATTTTGCAACTCATGGATGCGAGTCATCAAGGCCTCTGTCGATATTTTTTCTTCCTCGGTAGCCTCTGCATCCCAGGAGCGGCGGCGAAGGATTTTCTCGGCGCCATCTAAAGGAGGGATGTTGTCTTCAGCACATCCATGGTTCTCCTCCTGAATGTACAACCACTTCTTGCGCCACCCTTGAACTGAGTCAGGGAGTTTGACGTCGAAGTAATCGACTGTGGGGCGAACGGAAATAACAACGCCGCCTATGTTATAGGAGACATTGGGAGAGCCATTGCGGCGACAAAAGAAAATGCGCTTCCATAGCGCCCAGTTAGGCTGGACGCCAAGGAAGGCCTCACAGAGGGTGATGAAAATGGAGATATGGAGAATAGAGTTGGGCGTGAGGTGGTGAAGTTGAAGACCATAAACAAAAAGCAATCCACGGAGGAAAGGATGAATGGGGGCGGAAAGACCGCGGATGAGATGGTCGACGAAACTTACCCGATACCCCATTGGAGGGGTTGGGTAGCTTTCTTCACTAGGGAAGCACGGTGCCTTGGGCTTCTTGCTAATCCCCGGCTTCTTCAAGAGATTGATGTCCTGGGTGGAAATTTTGGACCTTTCCCACTCCGCGCTTCCCAGATCTGCGGCAGCCATTGACGATTCAGGCGTGCTGTGCTTGATCAACCGACGCGGTGGCATCAACAATGGCGCAGGAATGCAGATTGGAGAAGATGAGCTTAGGAAGTTGTGGGGCGCAGGAGGAGGTTTTGCAGAGAAGAGCAGGAGAACGGCGCGGGCGGAAGTGCTCGAGGAAGAAGAAGAAGATCTTATATAGAGGTGCGGCGAAGCGGCGGACCGTTGGATGGAAAAAGTATGTGGCAGATGATAACCACGTGGAAACAAGGGTAAAAAAGTATTTTAACACTGGAGAAGTTACGGTACGTGCGCCAGGAAAAGCGGAGGACGTGTGTCCCCCACCAACACGATGTGGCAAGATAATGGATAATTTGGGCCCGCAAGGTAGCGGGAGAAAACTTCTCGCGATTTTCGGATTCGCAATCGTGGCTATCGTCAGCAATAACGTCACCTTGTCAGAGAGAGAAATTCGACTCAGCAGCGGCATAAAAAGGCGACATGCAAAAATATTGGAGAGCCTTTGATCAAATACAAGTTTTGATCAAATGCTCGGGGGCTACTTTGAAAAAATGAAAAGATCAAGAAAGACAAAATATAAATGGCATGATCCTATGATCAAATACAAATATTTGTTCATAGCCTCGGGGGCTACTCCCATCGGGAGCGCTGTTCGCGCACCCGAGAAATTATAAAACTTCGGGAGAGAAAGAAAATATAGCAGCATAAGGCGTGGAGCCTACAACCAAGCACAAGTCCTTGGCTGTAGCCTCGGGGGCTACTCCCATCGGGAACGCTGTTCGCGTGCCCAATGAAATTATAAAAAAGAAAGAAAGAATGAAAAGAAGAAAGATAGAAGAGCAAAAGAGTATATTTCGAGTTATAAATAACTCTGCATATACTCCCATCGGGAGAGCAATATAAGTCATCTTTGACTCAATAAAATGTGCCATTCCAACAGTCGAATAAGCACTCGACAATATATTCTCAGAACGCCAAAGTTGCGATCAATTTCTGAATGCCGCAAAACTTTGCGAAGGTAAGACCCCAGATCCGTTCTGTGAGGCGTGGCGCCGTCTCTGACGTCGGTTTGCTACTTTTATCCTAACGGACGCGTTAGGTACCCGATAAATATGACTGGGACTCGACAGAATGGTAAGACCTTAAGCGGCACCTGTCGAAGTTTACACCAGTATCCCGAGATCATGTCCAGGGACGTGATTTTGAAGTAGGTTTTTGCGGATTGCCACTAGAGCAGTTAACTAGTACCTGATCCGTCAGATGAACTAGCCCCAACTACCATTATCCCTGTACAATATAGAAATTTATGTGAAGAAATATAGAAAAGTTTTAAGTTGTCGAGTAAAAATAAACAGTGGAGATTTTCCCTGACTCTACGATTCAAGCAAAATCTCGGGGGCTACTGACATAGGCATCCCCAATGGGCCTGCCAAAGATAGTACCCGGGGTTTACTGAAGGCCCACTACCCGAAGAATAAGAAGACTCGGAAGCCCAAGATATTGTTAAGGAAAGCTAGAGTTGTAATAGGAAGCATTATTTGTAATCTTGCGGGAGGAGTTAGAAACCTTCCTGGACTCTGTACTTGTACAATATGAATCCCTCGGCTCCGCCTCCTATATACGGGGGAGTCGAGGGACAAAGAAAACATCGAATCATTGTTTCTCAAACCCTAGTTTCATTTTCGTCGAGTACTTTTCGGCTGAAACCTTCGAGATCTACTTGCCCTCTACTTCCAACTAAACCCTAGTCTACAACCTGTAGGCATTGACAAGTTAATTCCTTGTCAGGTGGACACCAAATGATGGTGTTTGTCGTCTTCATGTCGAGGATCTCGTCTTCGTGCATCATCACCATGGCTTGAGTGGTGTCGTCGAAGATCCGTGGAAGATGTTGGTCGATGGCGCTCATGGGGTGGCTTGTGTCGGCGATGATCACGGGGTGACCTATGTTGATGGGAGCCATGCGACGGTGGTGGTCGACGACGACCATGAGAAGGTGTATGTCGATGACGATCCTTGGCATGCCTAGAGGATAGCTCATGTGGCTTGGCATGTTGCTTGTGGCGCCTTCTGGAGCTTGGAGAAGAGTGTTGATGACGATCATGTTGGGGACGCTCTTGATGCTCCACATGATGTGCTTGAAGTCGACGATCTTGTGCATAAGCACTCTCATGGTGGCGCCTTGTGGAGCTCGGAGAAGTGTGTCGATGACGTTCATGATGGGGACGCTCTTGATGATCCATATGATGGTGCCATCGTGGAGGTCCGCTATCTTCATATGTAGCTCCATTGGCCAAGTAGGTGACTAGGTGAGGCTCCGCCATGGTGTCGATGTCGTAGGCGTGGTGTTGCTCCACCATGTCGTCCATGCTTGATGAGCCATTGTCGATGTAGAGCTCGTCGAAGTCGTCCTCAAGGTGGTGCTCCACCATGTCTTCCATGTCGATGATGCTTGGGGAGCCATGGTCGTTGTCGAGCTCCTCGATGTCGGAGATGTCGGTGATGCTTGGGGAGCCATGGTCGTTGTCGAGCTCCTCGATGTCGGACATGCCGATGATGCTTGCGGAGCCATAGTCGGAGTAGATCTCCACATGTTCCTCCACATCCGCGGTGCTTGAAGAGGTATCCTCCTCGAAGTGATCCATGTACTCCTCCGTATCTTCTTCGTCGCTATACATGTTAGCACGACAAGATCTACATTGTGTATGTTAGTGGAAGAACACTACCTCGCAACCTTACCGTGGTATGACAAGATTGGGGTGATCCAACAAAACCGAGAGTTAGAACAATTGTATCGGGCACTCACACAAAAGCACACGCAAAAGCTAGAAAATATGGTGTTAGGTGAGTATGGTGGAAAGCCAAAAGACGAAATCCGAAATCAAGTGTATTGTCAAGAGTGGGTGAAATCCAAAAATCAAATGTCAAAGCGATGATCACTATAAACACGGAAAAGATATGGAACGCACACACGAGATGAACGGGGTTAGTGCGACCAAGGAATGAGCGGAAAAGTGTAAGAAGCCCGAAAGCAAGGGTGCTCGGTGTCACACTAACACAAGGAGAGGCAAAGCTTTGGTTGCAAACGAAGAGACAACAAGATTCACACGCGGCCTCTCTTCTCTTTTTTCTCTTTTGCTTAAAATCTTTTTCTCTTTTGTATTTGGTGGCACTTGACACTCTTTTGTATTTCTATGTATGGGGGCACTTGCACTCTTTTGCTCTTTTTGTGTTTTGGCGGCTTTTTCTCGCTCTATGTTAGCGTTAGCTCGCTTTTGCTATCTTGCCACACGAGTACTTGCTTATAAGCTTGACTCCACACTACACACACACCTCACAATCGGGGCCACGTGCAATGTCTCGCAACACTTGATAAGCAATGCTCGATAGGATAGATCGCAAAAAAGAAAAGGGTTACAAGGGGAATGCAAGTTATACCTAAGATGTTAGGCGGTGATGAACACACAACTTGCGATGATGGCGGTGATGTCAAGAGTACGGTTGCAAGTTCGGGGTGCCTCGGATGTCGTCGCTTGCTTCGGAGCTGCGGGTTAGTTTCACAAACAAGGCACTCAAACCGGAACAAGCAAACACAAGTTAGCGGAAGAAAAGAGTCAAAGTAGCTTGGCGGTGGTGGCGGTGGTAAGCCGGTGGTGGGTGGTGTCGATGCTCTTGCGGTTGCGGCGGTGGTTATGGGGCCGCGGTGGTGTGTACCGGTGGTTTGGGAGGGTGACGGAGCTTGCCGGTGGTTGAGAGGAGTGGTGGTGGTCGGCGGTGGAGGTGGGAGTGGCGGCGCCCGGTTGGCGCCCGGTTGACCAGCTCCTGGACCGGCTGGCCCGATCGGCCGCCCGGTTGACCGGGTTCTGGCCCGGTTGGCGCTCGGTTTGGCGGCCGGTTGACCGGCTCTGGCGCCGGCCGGCCCGGTCTGCAGCCCGGTTGACCGGATTCTGGCCCGGTTGGCGCCCGGTTGGGCGCCCGGTTGACCGGCTCTGGCGCCGGCCGGCCCGGTCTGCAGCCCGGTTGACCGGATTTCTCAACCGGCTGCACGTGTTCTTGAGCCAAAACGTCCAAATTGACCCAAATCGAAGGGAAACGATGGAATTGGGGGCTAAAAGTTGGGGAAATAGCAGATCAAGCACAACAACACCGAATCCACGGACCAAAACCACTCAAAACGCAACGAAATCGCAGATCCGTCAAAAGGCAATTTAGGGCTATTTTTGGGGATTTTTGGGGAAAAAATTTTAGAGACAAAATTGGGTGGGTGGAGGGTCAAATCCGCGGAAACCAAAGGCTGCTGATACCATATGATAAGGTCTAAGACCCCGTGTGTGGCCCGATCTCGCGGTTGACCCGAAATCCAAAGGGGAAAGAGAGGTAGAGCGCGAAGAACACGATGAACACGAAGAACACGAGGAACTCACGCACGCACACCAACCCGATACAATCGATACTTACCCCGTGGCTCGATGGACCACGCCAATAGAATCAACCCGGAAGAGACGCGTGGTAGAATTCCGAGCGGAGAGATTGGTGAGGGAGATGAATCTAGGAGTGGGAGAGAGAGTGGGTAGCACTAGAATCTCACACACCAAATCCAATCATCCAACAAGGGTAGCCTTGATACAAAGGGGATGAAACCCTAGGGAGACAAAGCTCAAAGTCATGTTTAAGCCTAAATCTTGTCTAAGGAGTAAAGGGGATGACCTAGGTGCTTATATAGAGGTACAAGGCGGCTTGGGTCGAAAAGGTACGCGGTTGGTCGAGTCTGTCCCGTGAAATCCGGTCAACCGGGTTTCAACCGGGCCAGTGACCGGGCTGCCTGGCGCTAGGGCCGGTCAGCCGGCCGCCAACCGGGAAGTTCGCAAAAGTTTCCCGGGTTGGTTCCGGTACGACGCCGGTTGTCGCCGGGGTGGATCCGGTCTGGGGCCCGGTCTGACCGGCCCTGGGACCGGCCTGGCCGGCCTGGGGCCCGGTTTGGCCGGCCTCTGGGCCGGCTGGGCCTCTTCCTCCCGCCTCTTCTTCCTCTTCCTTCTTCTCTTCTTTCCTTCTTCTTCTTCTTCCTTGCACCATGGGAGTTCCTTCTCTCCGGTTCCTTGATGACTCTTGTACCTAATGACATGTAACACACCGACATGAGGTAGCATTCCATCCAAGGTATTGACGAGGTCGAGTGTCGAGAGGAAGGAGTTCACCTTGACATATATGGCGGGGGTTTGTGTTGTTGGTCCACTAGGGGGACTCCTTGGCCATGGTGTAGCGTCGATGATAGTAGGGGCTGCACTTGTTGGTCTTGAGGCGTAGGTGTCCAAAGGCCACCCCGCATCATAGAGGCTATCCAGATGCTACGGATGAGAAGAGCTTCTTTCTATGCACTTGTGAAAACGTTCAGGGGTAGAGGACTGCTGACTGATAGCATCCACACAACGGTCGAAAAACAAGTCGCAATGTTTATTCATGTCGTCGGTCATAACCAGAGGTCAGAGTCATCCATAACACATTCAGGCGATCCACGGAGACTATCTCTCGGTACTTCCAGCAGGTGTTGTACGTAATTGGGGAGCTCAGAGGTGAACTGATCAAGCCAGCATCAATGAACACACCAACCAAGATCAAGAACAGCTACAGGTGGTTCCCCTATTTCAAGGTGAGTACAAAATCATGTTCCTTCTACCTATCAGATGTGTGGTACTGTCAGAAACATGACTTTGTGCTAATTTTTTTACAGGACTGCATTGGGGCTATTGATGGTACTCATGTTACTGCAAAGGTACCGAGATCAATGTCTGCAGCATTCCGCGGGAGGAATCATTACACCAGCCAGAACGTGCTAGCAGCTGTGGATTTCGATATGAGGTTCACCTACGTGCTTGCTGGGTGGGAGGGTTCATCTCATGATGCGAGCATCCTGACCGATAGCTTCTCAAGGCCTGATGGGTTGCAAATCCCTGAGGGTAAGATCTAACTTGAAGATGCTAGATATGCATGCCGACCTGGAATTCTACCTCCCTTTAGGAAAACAAGGTACCACCTCAACGAGTTCTCTGCGAAGCACTGACCTCTGAATGCGAGAGAGTTGTTCAATCTCAGACACTCAAGCCTTAGAGTCACCATTGAGAAGGCATTTGCTGTATTGAAGAACAGGTTCAAGGTCCTTGACCAAAAACCGTTCCACACATTTGACACTCAGGTAAAGCTGGTCCTTGCTTGCTGCATTCTTCACAACTGAATCCTAGGTTGGAGCGAGGATGAGTTCTTCGAAGAGGTTGTCACTTTTGATGAAGTAGAGACCGGCCATGGCATGGACGCAAGCGATAATGATGTCTGGAAGGTGAAGAGGCAAGAGTGGGCAGACGGAATGTGGGAAGCCAGAGGCAACACCACCTTCTGAGAAAAGTGAAGAAGAACCCCTATGATCCCCTGTTTCTCGAACCCCTTTTCGATCCCCGTATGTTGAACGATTCCGTTATGATAGACTGCAATTCGTAATAGCTAGGGAGCATCGTGTTATGAACTACCATTCGTAGCAGCTAGGGATGATTTCGTGAACTGCTACGCTTCGTAAATTTGCAACTATCATGAACTGTGATTTCTGTGTGATGGGAGGTGAGAGCATGGTAAGGCTACCCGTCATAGAGAAGAGGTAACCATAGGCATGTCTGGATAGTACCAAACATGCCTAATATCATCTCCATCGAGATTTGAGCTTGGCTGCAGGTAAACAAACAAAAAGTCTTTTTTGACCCAGCCGATGCAACCCGACCTACCAAACAACAGATCAATTTCGCCCGTGACTCATTCTGGACATGCAAGTATACTTGCACCGCTGCGCTAGTGAGGCACGAATCAGGCACAGTCAATCAAACGCGCCCTAGAAAACACACCAGTGGTCGTCATCCCGGAAACGTGCATGCTTCTGTGAGAAGACATCATTGGCACTTGGCAGCACACTGTCGCGCGGTTAGAAAAATCCATCCATCGGCTTCCGTTCCCCAGTACGTACCGATCGACATCAAACCGTCGTCGTCGATTGTCCAAGAAAATCAAGCACCGCACGAGACGAATGGTGTAGATCAGTGGATCGGAGGAGAAAAGCTAGCAGGTCGACGTCCGCGAATTAGCGTCGGTTACGAGATCAACGAGTACGTGGTACATAGGCTACGCCATAAGCTACCGTGAGAGGCTGGGAGATGAACATGAGCTCTCACATCAGTCATAGCACATCAACCACTCTTTTTGTGTCAACTGTTACTACTACAACTACAGAAGTGGCTACGGGGCTAAACATGCACCATCAGTTCCGGGGCTGTTGTTTTGAACGGCTAGAGGTCCAAAAGATGGGTGAGAGATCCTTTTTTTTTGCGGGTAAAAAGATGATTACATTGAATTTCCGTTCATACAGAAAGATCCAGAAAACAGAAAGATATTACAGATAAGTCCCTTCTAGATCCCGACGAGTACGACAACTAGGATGGGTCGGTGGCGCGCCACTGCCGCTGCTCCTCCACACGCCTTGGATGACAGAGCTAGCTGCACACGGGAAGTCGCCGACCACGGATCCATGGATCCATCGGCATGGACTATCCAAGACGCCGCGAAATCCTCCAAACCATCTTTAACCTCTAGATCCGCCGCCTGGCGGCGAGACCCTATTGATTCTTCAAGCGCCTGAGAAGCCAGGGGCGCTGGGAAGTCGCGCACCTCAAGACAGAACTACAAAGACCACCGCCGCAGAAGAGGAGAGGCGCCGACGCAAAACCCGACACCGACAACACCACCGCCTCCACAGCGCCACCGGCTGGTACCCTACCGAAACCTAGACTATAAACATGCTAGGATCCGGGGTTTCCCCATCCTGTCGCCACCATAGCGGCTGACGGTGGAGGAGGAAACCTCCGAATCGCCGGCGAGTGAGCTGGATCGACATGTGGTGTCAAAAATCGCTCCTCTCTACTGTAGAGGGAGGAGACCGGTCGAAGGTGCGGTTTTAGCTAGTTGCAGATGGGTGAGGGATCCTAGCTATATAATCAAACTAACAAGTTGGCAGATTTTTCAGTAATTAAAAAAAGTGGTTGGCTGATTTAATCGTTTAGTCTTCACACACAACTTGTCTTATGGGGCAGGACAGAGGAGGCGATTGTTGAGGCGCATCTAAAACCCATAAAGGGTTTTGTCCCTCTCGCCGGCGACGTTGCTGGTCCACTCCATCTCCGGTGGCCTTGGAGCCTTGGAGGTGTGGCGGACCGTGGCCTCTCGCCGGCGGGAATGTTTCAGTTCTTCGTTTAGTTGTTTTCTTTATCATCTTCGGCATGGTGAGGTGGCGGCTACATCCTGAAGTCAGAATAAGGTCCTCCCCGCCCTATCCTCGCTCCGCTGGTGCATTTAGGGCGCGTGGAATCGTGTCACGCGGATCTTCTGGTATCCAGTCGGTTTATGTGATCGTTGGTTTGGTTTCAGGTCAGTCTCTTTCGATATACGGTTCTCATCATTGGCTTTGGTGGTTGTACTCGTGCGCTGGTCCTTTGGGGTCTTAGCACGATGACTTCCCGTCTGTCTACTACAACAACCTCTACTACGATAAGATTTTCCTGGCTCGGTAATGGAGGGGTGAGGACGGCGACGTGCCTTCAGCTCACGCTAGTGTTTATAGTCGTCGCTAGGTAGTCCAATGGCCTATTTGTAATTTGTATTACTTTTGGACCTCTTTGTACTACTGTTGATGATTATTGATAAATCGGTGAAACTTTCGCAAAAAAAACTTATCTTATCGCAAGCACGTGGAGAATTCCGTAGCCAAGGAGTCCGTAAGTATAGGATTATTGTATATTGCTATATGCTCGTAATTTCACACACAACGATCACTAATTTAGCATACTATATATCCCCTTTTATCCGTAAATTTAAAACTACATTTTTCTTTGAAAAGGCAAAACTTTGCCATTTTTATCTCCACTACTATTAAACAACAAACATTATCTAAAACATCTTATATTGGTGCAACTAGGCATTAATTCAATATGAACGGAGTCAATTCCGGATTGTATAAGGAAACAAGAGAAAAGCCGCCGGTTTCTAAGTCTGCCTCATGTGAAACAGTAAGGCAACCGGGCAATTTTACAAGTGCACCCGTATTGAAAACCTTCTTCGTACTAGAGAAGGAAAGCTACAATAGCACAGGAGTCCACGATTTGTTTTCAGCACGCAAGTTGCCTATAGCTGGCCGGACAGTCCTCGAAATAGGCTTTCGTCCCGCTATATTAATAGCTAGCCGGACAGTCTAAGAACGGTTTCTGCTTGCCATCCCCGTGGTCAACGCAGGTTGCCTAGCTACATCGTCATTGGATCCATCATGAAGCTCAATAGGGTTCGCCGCCGCCGCCGTGATGTAAGTCTTCGTTATTGCTTGTGCTATGCTCTGGTTGTTCTTCCTTTGATGCAACTTAATGCGTACATCTATCCTAAAAAATTTCGATGGCTAAATGCAGTTGCAGAAAGCAGCAGCTATCAATGAAGATAAGCCGGACAGACTAAGCAAACTGCCAAAGGACGTGTTGCTCAACATCCTGGAGAGGGGGATACATTTGATGCTATAAGAACTAGCATCCTCTCGAAGCAAATGCAGAACCTGCCCAGTATGCTCTCACAGATCGTCTTGGTACTCAGCACCCAAGATTTGATTCGAATGAATGGTGTCGTGGCTGATCTGACTGACAGGATACTGCGGACGAGGGCACCGGAGATCACCATTCGCATGCTGAAGCTCAGATTCATCTTGAGACTTGACGACTGCCTGTCCATTGGCAAATCTGTTGCCCTCGCCATGGCAACCCAGAAACTGGATGCAGCTGAGTTTGAAATTTCGACACAGACGGTTTCGGAGTGTTGCACTAAAGCTGACATGCTCTACTTTGCCAAGCAGTTCAACATGTTTATTGGTGATTGTCCAGATGCATTTGCTAGTCTCACAAGGCTGCATCTACAAAATATGAGGTTTCGTGAACCAGACATTCACAACATCCTTAGCACTTGCAAGCGGTTGGAGTCGCTGCGTCTCTTCCAGTTGGACGCAGGGATCCATTCGGTGCTGCAAGTAGAACACGCTGGACTTGTCGAGCTTGACATCACCTTCGCTCTGTTAAGAACACTGGACCTTAAATTTCTACCAAAGCTCAAACAATTGACCTATGATACTTGGTCTGGTTTTGAAATTCCGTTGGTTCTTGGTTTTGTTCCTCAGCTGTCAAAGCTAAACCTCATTAATAAATATAGTTTAGACAAAACCCTCGTGCTACGGGATCTGCTTGCGAATGTACCCTCCATAAACGAGCTGCATCTAGATTTCCGAAGTGAACAGGTAAATGCAATCATCTCTGTCTCTTTCTTTTCTTTCACTTGGGGGTGCATTTTTTGCTAAGTTTGTACTCATTGTTAATTTGTTTTATCTGTCCTAGATTTGGGTTCGGCCAGAATGCCCGAAACTGCTTGCACCTATGCTCGGCAAACTACGGATTGTGAATCTCAACAATCTACATGAAGGCTGTGATATCGCTTGGACAATGTTCATCATTGAAGTTGCACCATCCCTAGAGGAGCTTTCCATCACACTATCAGGTCACAAGTGTCCATTCCAACCCATTCTCTCGAAGAAACCGGATGTGAAGTGGGAGCCGTCTGATTCTGCTCTGAAGCACAAAAATTTGTCTAAGCTAACCATCCATGGCTTTCAATCAGACAACAACTTCATAGGATATATCAGGCGCATCATGGAAGCTGCGGTGAACATACAGAAGGTATCTCTTCATGACTGGAAGGTTTGCATGCTCTGCACCGTCGGGAAGGTGAACATCTACGGTCCGTCGAGATATCCACGAACCGGTGAGGAGAAGTATTTGTTGAGGAAGAAGATTTCGGAAGGTTTTATGATGGCTTCTCCAACTTTGATTCACTTCCTGCCCTCATGCTTCGACCCACCTCAACGCTTAATGAAGTCTTTATAAATAAATAAATATTTATCATTTATGATGTCCTTAATATAGTAACATTACCATGATAGAGTCCCTGAACTTTGTTTTTCAAAGACCCCAGCATTGGTGTCTTGCAACGGCGAGGGAAGAAGCAGAGAGAAATGGGCGCCGTGCCGCCCTAGCGGATGATGCAGACACCATCATTACATGTAACTTTTGCTACTACTTAGTTTTTTTTTGCGGTGAGACTCCCGTGACCTAGCCGCCCTCCTCCTCTCCCGCCCCGCCCCGAGCAGCCGCCCCTGCACCGCCGCCCCTCAGCCGCCGCTGTTGCCGGCCTCGGCCCCGGCCCTGGCCCCGGCTTTGACCCAGGCCCCGGCCCCGACGGCAGTGGCAGCGCCCCTTCCGTCGAACGACGAGGGGGAGGAGAGGGTTTCCGCGGCGGTGTTCCATGGGAGGTGATGAAGCGCCGGTGGAGGAAGCTGGGCGGCACAGCTACTTGGCCGGGGCCTGATACTCTCCGTCGGTAGCCATGGAGGATTCGGTGGAGCGGTGGCAGCCTCCGCCCCGGTGACGGTTCGGCGGTGGTACGCATGATCCGCGCCGCCGCCCTCTTCCCTAGTGATTCGGCACGAGGGACCGTCGGCGTGGGGGCTGCCGGGTCTTGCTTTGTTTTTCGGTGGCGGTCCTCACGGTTTCTCGCAAGCGAAGATGAAGATCTACCGGATGTCAGTTTGCTTTGATCTGGCTGGAGAGATGAGTTCTGGAAAGCTCCGCCGGCGAATGGAACAATGCATCTTTTGCCTCGAATTTGCTGGATCTTGTTGTATTCGGTCGCTCGCACCCATGTTTTTATTCCGACAGTTTGATTCCGGAGGGAGCAGCGCGAAGCTTTATTCTTTGTTGACATCAGGTGACTTTTTGGTCCATGGTGAAGTCAAAAGAAGGAATATCACGAAGGCCGGATTGGTGGACTGGCTAAAGGTGGTTTGAGTCTCTGTGATGCTGAGGGATTTGCTTGGCGTTTCGGGCTCCGCAGCAGTGGTATGCATGTGGGGCGGCAGCACAGGTGAACTTCAGAGTCTTACATCTCAGGGTGAAAAGTTGAAAATCCAAGGTACGACCTTAACTGGTTGTGCCTAACAATCTAACAATGACCTTGTTGGAGGCATTGTTTTGAGCGTGTGGACTATCTTCAGGGTGAAAACCTAAGACCTTCGGTCGGGCGACGATGACGCTGGTGCACTGTTTCCTTCTTGGAGGCGTTTCTTTTGGAGAGTCCGTATTTCAGGTGTTGTCACGGTGGTGGTTGTATTGATGTTGTTAGAGCATCTCTAGTAGTTCCCCTAAAGCCTCAAATCCTCTAAAATAACTGCTTTTTAACCGTTAGACTAGAACCCCTAAACCTTCAAATCCGCAAAAAAAATTAGGGGTCCAACCCTCAAACCCAATTTCAACCTGTAGAAGTGAGGGTTGGGGAGGCCAAACTGCCCCAACCCGCACTCCTCGTTCAAATCACGCGGGACGGAATTTTCCCCTCCCCAACCTCCCGCCTCCGCGCCGCCGGCCGCCGCCCGCCTCCCCTCGACCCCTGTTGGCTGCCGCGAGCTCCCCCGCCCCCGGATCCGCGCCTCCCCGCCGCCCGCCGCCCCGCGTCATGACCTCCTGAGCCGCCGCGGCCACCCCCGAGCCGCCACGCCCACCCCTGCCTCCCGTACCTCCTCGAGCCGTCCGCGCCGCCCCCTGCCGCCCACCGCCTCCCCCGACCTCCCCCAGCTGCCGCCCTGCCGCCTACCGCCCGCCCCTGACCGGACCCGCCCGCCGTGCCCCGGACCCGAGCCACCGCTCCCCGCCCCGCTGCTGCGCCGCCCCGCATCGCCCCGAGCCGCCCCGAGCAGCCACGCCCCGTGCATGTATGGCATGTTCTTTATTTTTCTTTGTTTTTGTTTGTTTCAATTTTCCATCTTTATTCATTAGCACAAACCATTTTGTTGTTGTTTTGTAGATGGAGGTGACCACCAACGACTCCATGTCGTTGTCCGATGATTCCGGCTGGTCGTCGTCGGACGATTCGTACATCGATGAGTTGCTTCAAGACAACGACGTCGAGATGATGCAAATCCTCGTCGAGGTGCAAGAATTTGAAGACCGCGTGAAGTTGATGGATCAGAGGAGGGGTCCAAGATGGGGCGAGTCACCATCTACCGGAACCGCGCCCTCGCACACGAGCATTTGATGCAAGACTACTTCGACAAGGTACCGACATACCCACCTCGCCTCTTCCGGAGAAGGTACCGAATGCACCGTAGTTTGTGAAGATTGTCCAAGATTGTGAGGCCGCCTCAGATTATTTCAAGCGTCGTAGATCCGCCGCCGGTATCATGGGATTTAGTGGGTACCAAAAGATATCAGCTGCAATGTGGGTGCTCGCCCATGGCATACCCGTGGACTATACCGACGAGTATCTTCTCATTGGGCAAGATACAATGACGGAGTCCATCATTAGGTTTGCAAAATTAGTCATCCGGTTGTATGGTGATGTGTATCTTCGGGCCCCCAACGAGCAAGATATAAAGAGATTGATGGAGATGAATGAAAAAAGGGGATGGCCTGGGATGCTTGGTAGTCTAGATTGCATGCATTGGACATGAAAAAATTTCCCAAAGGCATGGCAAGGAATGTATTGCGGTAAAAGCTATGATGCTACCATTGTGCTTGAGGCCGTGGCATAGGCGGACACATGGATTTGGCATGCATTTTTTGGTTTGCCGGGAACACTCAATGATATCAATGTGCTCAATAGATCTCCTTTGTTTGCAAGATTAGTTTCTGGGGATGCTCCAACTTGCAACTACAAAATCATGGACAATGAGTACTCAATGGGATACTATCTCACCGATGGCATTTATCCCGAGTGGGCAACTCTTGCCAAGTCCATCAAGGAGAAAAATGGGGTGCCCTTAACCAGAAAAGAGGCTCATTTCACCAAGACACAAGAGGCAGCATGCAAGGATATTGAGAGAGCTTTTGGTGTTTTGCAAGCAAGGTTTGCTATAGTTCGGGGTCCAGCTCGTTTTTGGGACAAAAAAACCTTGATCAACATCATGAAATGTTGTGTGATTCTACACAACATGATACTCGAGGATGAGAGAGGGTTAAACCTGCCTTGTTTCTATGACAACGTTGATACCCGTGTGCAACCGGAAAGAAACCCTTGTCGCATACAAGAGTTCTTGAAGCACATTGTGCGATTGAGGATGCAAAGACTCGTGGTCAGCTCCGGGATGATCTTGTAGAGCACCATTGGCAGTTGGATGGGCGGCGCCAAAGCCCATGATCTATCTTTGTTTTACTTTTCTATGTCCTATTTGATTTGAACAATAATTGTAATAACTTGAATGATTATTATGTGCTTCAAAGTACTATTTGATGTTGTAATAATAACTAGAATGATTATTATGTGCTTCAAACCGTTATTGAGATGATGATAATTGTGATATATCAAATAAGTGTTTTTAAGGGTTTGAGGGTTCTAGTCTTTGCCCTCAATCCTCAATTTTAAGGGTTTGAGGGTTCTAGTCTTTACTCATGTTTTTCACCCCTCAAAAGTGCTAAAAAATGCTCATTCTCAACCCTTAAACTGCTTTGAAGATTTGAGGGTTTAGGACTCTACTAGTGATGCTCTTAGGTCCGGAATGCTGTAGCGAGACTTTTATTTCTTAGTTTTCTTTACTCTTTTTTGATTGTGTGCACCCGTTCTACCACTAGGATGGGTGTAATTGGTATCTTTTGATGTTAATATATTACTTTGGCAACATATCCTGTGCATCCAGCGGACTTGTGTATCCGTGCATCCGTTCCGCTTGAACCATCAGATCCTAAGCGAGCGGCTAACATCAAAACAATGATTAATTTGCATTAACACGCCCGTCTAGACACCTTAGCCAATGCAATTTTTCACTAAGCCCCTTTAGTGCATTCCACGTTGATAGATCGAAGATACAGATCGGCACAACGCAGAGGCTGGCGGCAGCAACCGACGCAGTGACGGCCGATGGCGCAGATACCAGTAGCAGTCACGGGCAGGAACCCGCACAAGGACAGCCTCCCTGTAGTCACCGCAGGTGCCTGCCGCGTTATTTCGTCGCTGCCGGCCGCCACGCTGCTGCACTTCTGTGATCGCACACCGGCCACCGCGTTCTGTAGTCGCCACCGGCCGCAGTGTTCTGTAGTATCCACCGGCCGACCGGCATACAACCGGATCATGATGACTTAGATCAATCAAGTGGAACATATAAAAGGGGGTTACTGCAAGATTCCATCTCACTTAACTGTCCAGGCGGGCGTGTAAATAGAAATTATTCATGTCTTGATATTGCCCGCTCGATTTAGATCAGATGGTTCACAAGAAACGGATGCATGGATACACAAGTCTGCCGGATGCATAGGATACGTTGCCACTTCTATTACTTTTATCTAAAAAAAAACTTACTACTTGTTTTGCGGGTAATTGCTACTAAGTTGATCCCAGGGACATAAACTTGATATGAACCTCATTTACAAATCCTGTGCACACATCATACACAATTACACACCGAAATGAGCCTCAAGTCTATGGTGCCACCAGTACGTACAACTTTTGGTGCTTACAGACGTGAATTTTTTATCTGTCACTAATAGATAGTACTAGTATGCCTGCTCGCTGTATGCTTTTCTTATTACGACATGAATCAACTGCATCGAGAAGGATCAATCAGTACTCCGAGAGTCCGAGGTCGAGCAGGCCTGGGATGCTAGCTTGGACATGGCCTCGGCCCCAACGCGGGCGTTGCACATGTTTGCAAACGCCCTCATGTGCTTCATCCCGTACTGTCCCAGCGTCCTACACAGTTCCAGTCATTTTTTGATAAAAAAAAACATGTATTAATATCGCGGAGATACCAATTACACCCAGTCTCTGCAATAACATCATGCACTAATGGTATAAAGGATGCACACAACTAAAAAAGGAATTTTAAAAGAAAAAATTCGCTACAGAGATCCATAACTTGAAATAGCAACATGAAAGCACACACTCGCACATCTTGTCTTACCATATATGCATGCAAGTCTCATGCACTTTTCCTTATAGTTGACTATTTAAGTGTTTTATTATTCCGATTTGTTCTTTAAATTATATTGAAGATAAATAAACAAATTTGCATGACCAAACTTGTACTATTTTATGCAGGACACATATCCCTTTCAAATCACCTATGGATGTGTTTGTTGGAAGACCAATTGAAGTCCAGAAAAATGAACAACCTACCATGGATGAGGTGAACCTTTCATACACTTTCAAAAGTGTTTTTATGCACATAACGTATTCCTTACACTATCCCACAAAGCCATTAAACCCTAATAATTACGCAAGTATAAGTAACAAAAAATATAAAAATGAAAAGAAACAGTTAAACATGGGTTTGTTTATTATTCTTTAATGCACAAAGATTTTCTCAAATCATAGTGATAAGTGAGACATTTGAAAGATGATGATATGAACAAGAGGTGGTGCATATGGTGACTAAAATTAAAATAACGAAAGTTGCAAAATTTTAGTGAATTGTTTTTGTAAGATTTTCCTATAAACACCCTAATAAGCAATTCTATGAAGATAAACTTCTTGCAGAGTATACTGCACATAGTGAATGAGTTGAGTTAGAAAGTAAAAAATACAAGGATATAGACCGTAAACAAAAATAACCATCCGCCTCTTGTAATCGTCAAAAATACTATTACCTTCTCTATGGTATTTCTGGAAAAAAAATTGCTCTATCCTCCGTCATCCTTTTCAATCGCGACGCATTGTCCCCGTTCAATTTAGTGTTTCTATCACCCTACAATAATTTTGTGATTTTTATCCTTACTACCCTATTTTTCATCGCTTCACAATAACCTATGGGTGTTGAAAAAAAGTTCTAAAATATGACACTACAGTAACACTTTTGCGTTACTTGAATAGTGCTTCCACCAGCACTTCTGCAGAATTCCAGCAATCAAGATATTTTACTATTTCTACAATATTTTGACCAAAGATCAAGATACCTATTATAGTAGAATAAATTATATATACTTATGTGAGTATAATAACCAACGGAAAATTATAAGCATTTCAGGCGGGACACCGTGCTAGTTTATACTGAGCATATGTAATGACACATGTGTACGTGGTAATTGCAGATAAATCAAGTTCATGAACAATTCGTCATAGCTTTGCAAGAATTGTTCAACAAGCACTAAGAATAAAGCAGGATGCCCCAACCTCCAACTAAGAGTCATATGAGTGTTCTTTATTTTCAGGGGAGAAGAGTCATATGAGTCTGGACGGACACTGAACAAATGTACCCATATAATACCGAAGGTCGTTTCATAATGGTCAGGATTCTGATAGTTTATCTTGTCTCAATTGCTCAGACTAGCACTTACGGTGAAGTGAGAAAAGTGGTCCTCCAAATGGAGCACAATAAGACCCTAGGCTACCGAAACTTTTGAGATATCATTAAGTGGTGCCTTCTAGATTCATTAGCCATTCTTCGTTCCCGAAAATCTCGTTTTGGCATAATTTTGTTGACAACATTTTGTTGCCTACGATTATTTACGTATAGCAAATCCAACAATATAGGTTGATCTGCTTTATTAAACTTAGATTCAAAATTTACACAAATCTCATGCTTAATTTGGTTGTGGGCCATGTGGTATGACTGACTCAGACAACCTTTACGCAAGGGAGGAACGTCCTCGAAGTGGTGGTGATCCTTTATTAGATTGTCCACGAACTACACCAGAGAAAAAAAACGGAGCTATATTTTAAATTTAATTTAAAAAGATGTTTGATAACATAAAATTGTCTTTTCAATAGACCTTGAGAATGACAAGGTTAGAGGTAGTTGGGCCTTCGCCCTTCTATCTAGCAGAGGTATCATTGAAGGTAGTGTGGACATTAAACAGAATGACAATGTTGGTCACTATTTCTAAACAATCTAAGAGCTCAAGCAAGACCGCCCATTATAAATCATACTATCCAATATTATGAAATATTTATTTGTTTTCATGATTGAGTGTGCAAAACTGAATTGCTAAATTGAGGGGTTGTTCCACATCTAGTTGATGGTGGACTACCTAAATTTCACTACACCAGCAACATAATTCTTTTTATGGATCATGACCTCGAAAAGGCTAAGAATCGGAAGCTATAGGAGTGCCCAAGCTGCAACCGATCAATACGAAAAATTATTCGGATGTGAGCATGAAAGGTTTCCAATTAGGTATTTCGGTATTTTGATCCAATACCAGAGATTAAAAAGGAAAAAAGAAAAAACACATCGAGGATTGTCTCCAGAAGAGGTTAAGTAGTTGGAATTGAAAGATGTTTTTACCATGAAATCGATGAGAAATCCCCTATGGTGTATTTTTTATAAATTTATAAATGGCCTGAGATGGGCCAGAAAATAATTACATGGGGCTATACAAGGAAAGGGGAGAGCGAAGAAAAGATAAATTACACAATGAAACAGTTGAAATGTGTTCAGCGATTCAGAGAGAGGAACTTTCGAGCAGGCTTAACCCTGTGGATAATAAGAGCCGGATCCTGCCTAAACTCTCCCTTGCAAGTCTGCAATAATGAATTCTTCCCTTCAGCGATCTTTCCTGCTCCTAAATTTCCAAATCCCCCACAAAGCGCAAGTGACAAATCTCAAGAAATTTTACCGAGCCTGAAGAAACATGCAACTGGAAAAAGAAGAAAAAAAGTTTAGCTACGGAGGAACCCAGCTGAATTTTTTATATGAAGAGAAAATGTGAGCATCCTGAATTCAACCTCAACGAGATTCGAACCCTGGTCTGTAGGGGTGCTATAACGTGCCCTACGGCGACTGGCCTCCTGCCCTGTTCTCACAATTAGAAAGAGGTGATCTCCATGTCAAAAAAAAAAGGTGATCTCTCACCTCTCTTCAATTTCCATCACCTATTGCATAGTTAACTCATGTATCCAAATATCACTAACGCTTATATCCCTCATGTTCAAACGATCCACCAATGGTAACCACACAAAGAAACATTCTGCTTTTGTAAACTTTTACTTCTTGATGGTTGTTTAATACTAACATGAATTGCTAAGAAATATGGTATTAGATATATCATATTATTCTCTTGTGGCTTCCAAAAGGAGTTATTTGTAAATTTTAGTGGTGTGTGCGTGTCCGTGACGGTGTCCTATTCCAACTGCGTACCGATCGGAAACTGCCTGTGGTTGATCTGGTGTAGGCGCTGGGCCGAACATGTTACGCGCGTCGCCGGGTAAAGCTTGGAGAAGATCAGACCTGCTGGACCACCCAGCTAGCACCATCCGCCCCGTGTGTTTCGTACCATGTGGACTGGTTTTACAAGTCATGCATATAACCATCGGGATATGGCATTTTCGTTGTGGGGAGCGCATCGATGTAACACGGACTGTAAGGAAATGTACGAGTGATGCCGCAAGGGTACCACCAATTTAGATTTTGCACCCTCGAGGTATTGAGATGGTATGCCACGACCTCACCCTCGTGATGAAGGAAGAGCACGTGCTTATAAGGATGCAACCCATTATATAGCAGTGCTCTTTCTGCAAATGTGGTGGGTCTCGATAGCCGAGGTAGTTTTCCTTCAAGAAGTTGTACTCGTTGGAGTTCCAAGAGCACTCTGAACGCCCTATGCTTTCGACATCTTCATCCTCGTATGTATCTTCTTCACTGTGATTATTTTCATCATCATCGGTAGTGTCGTCTAGGCTATCCTCCTCGTGGATGCATTCTTCTGAAGAATTACCTAGGTCATCGACTATTTCGCCTTTTTCGACCTTCGCACCGTAGATGTCTTTTTGAATATTGCGATTTTCGAACAAGCTGAGTGTTGGTTTCTTGCTTCGGACCAGCCCCCATGACATGACTTTCTTTTCATCATCGAAAGGTGGGTCATATGTTTTGGGATCATACGTCTTAAGGTCATCGACATGTTCCATCTTCCACCCTAGCACACCATTGGCCCGGTTCAGTTAGTGTCCATACCTGCAGTTGATACTTGTTGAGTACCACATAGTGAACCCCTCTCTCGTAGCTGGCTAAGACGGACGCTTGTGGCAGATTTCCCAGTAGCTACACCTATATTTTCTCTCATTATAACCTTTCTGGGGAAGTTGGACCATGTCGTACACTCCCTCTGAAGTGCGAAGGATCATCAGGATATCATTACTGCAGTGCACATACATTGACCCCCGCCAGTACTCAGCTGACTTCCATATTTGCTCCCACTGGCCGTGTGGCGCGCAATCCCCGCATCATAGAGGTGTCTAGGGGCGCAACGCCCAGGCACAAACTCTCGCCTCGCCCACTGGCCAGTACGCGACGAGAACACCAATACAGAAACCACCTCATCACAGGGATCCTCGGCCCTCGGCACATGGAGAGGTAGTTCTTGTAGTTGAACATGCAGTTGGTCGACCGACACATCGAGCCTCGATGCCACCGGTTTACCCAAGTCGTCTGTAGAAGCAGAATATCCTAATTTAGCATATGTTGGCTTCGGGTCTTTTTCGAATAATTGTTCTTCTCTGAACAATTCAGGTAAGTAGAGTCGTACCTTGTCTTGAACGTCGTCTTTGAGAAAGAGGAAAACCTCGTGGTGCCGCGACACTCCTGGATCGAAAGCGAGGACCATGGCCTCGTGGTCCGGCCATGGCTCGCCCTCGGACGGCGGTGGCAGCCGAGCGCACCGTACCGTCGCCGGGTTGCACACATAGTAATCTCTTCTCTTGGACCGGGACCGAGGTCGGCCTCTAGGAGGAGGAGGCCGTTGCAGTGGCCCAAAGACGGACGCCCAGTCGTGCCAGAAGGTTGGGAACCGGAAGACGGGCTCGCCGCCGGAGCCACGGTGCCGCCCGGAGCCGGACGTCCACGGGCTGAAGAAGGAGGACTTGGCGCCGTGTACCATCCCCCATCTCGACGCGTACGATTTGCTAAACCTAAACATAAAGTCCGACCAGACGTTGTTGGTGAAGACGCCGGAGAAGGCACCCGTCCGGGGGAAGAAGTAGGGGAGGAGGAGGCTGCTGCCGTCGACCATTGATTCCCGACGCGGAGGTTCAATTGTGATCGAATTTCGATCCAATTAGCGATGAATTTGGAGCTCCTTTCACTGTTGAACTCGCCGGTAACCTGGCCGAGCGATCGGCGTGAGTGGCAAAGGGGCAAGCGACAA
>NC_061509.1:285121638-285236156 GCF_022539505.1 Lolium rigidum | reverse complement strand
CCTAGGGTTTTAGGATTTCAACTATTTAGGATGAACACATGAAATAATGGGATCCAGTTTCTAACTTAGAATAAAATTAAGGTTTCTAAATTATGATCCAATTCTTAAAGTAATACTTGGTACTAGAACTAATGTGATTAAGTACTTGAAATAGAGTTATTAATAATTTTAACATGCTATTAATTTTTAGAGGGTTTAAGAATTAAAATAATTACTAGTTAGGGTTTCATTAGAATTCAGGGTTTCCTAATTATTGTTAGGTTTTAAAGTATTTAACTGGTTAACTTAAGAATGTTTAAGTAAATAATTGTTGAGCTATCAAAATGATATTGGCTTTTACTATTTTCTTGAGTTATTACTATTTAAAGAAAATAAAAATAGTAATTTGCAAATTAGGGTTTATGGATTGCCACTAATAATTAAATTAATGCAAACATGGTAAATAAAATTAATCTTAACATTTTACTTAGTTACTCGAATAGTTAAAATTTAAGTTTGGAACTTAATTATTTATTGAATTCAATTTGCATTTTAAATAAATGGAAAGGCATAATTAAAGAAGATTAAAAATAAGTGAATTTTTATTTTGACACACATTTTTGTTTTATATTTTATTTGAATAGAGTTTATTTTTCTGAGCATTTTGATATATTATTCATATTTTTCTGAGTTAAAATAAATTTTATATGGTTTTACAAAGTTTCAGTAATTTACTGGTTTTTGAATTAAATGGAAAATACTATTTGTACCGATTCAGATTTAGCCGCAGAGACAGACATGTGGGCCTGTTGACTGAGTCAATTGCCACGCGGGCAACGACCAGTCAACAGAGCTGAGGTGGCGATGCCACGTCAACCTCGCCGGAGAGAACGCCGGTGACGCTCCGGCGAGCGACGGAACGACTGTTAGAGACGTCCAGGGACATCCTAACTAGGTGCGTTCGAACTAGTACTCGATGCTGAGCAAACGAGCGTGAACGCCACCACCCAATGGTCACCGGAGCATCGCCGGTGAACACGTCTGCGGCGGCGGCCTCCGGCCAACTATCGATTGCGAGCTACAGACGGATCTAGGAAGCGAAACTATGCTCTACAGACGCGCAAGCTCACCGTGAGGTTGATGGTGTGGTCGGCGACGACGATGGCTGCCGGAGTTGATCGGAAAATCACCGATTCCGGCGAGGTACTGAGAAAGGGATTCTTCAAATTCGCCCTGCATCTTGCTCCCCTTGATGATTGCTTGCACCCAGAGGCTCCTCTCGACGATGCGCTTCTCCACGACCAAACGGCAGCCTCCGGGGTGACTCCAGTCGACGGCACCGTGGTGGTCACCGGCGACCGAGAGAGAAAGAACACGAGGAATTGAGGGCGTCTCGAGAGAGATTGGATGGGCGGTGATGAACAAGGACTACACGGTGACGCTCTCCACCTATTTATAGGCCAAGGGAAGCCTCGAGGACTCGACACGACGACGGCGACGGTGAAGAGGTGGCGGTCTCTGGAGACTTTGATTCGGCGAAGATCTTTTCGCCCGTGGATAGGCTCGGACGCGAGAGATATAGGGAGGAGTTCTGGAAGCTTCTACGCGTCCGGGACGTCCTTATCGTCGACGAGGATCGTGGCCTACTGGCTCAAGCTCGCTATCAACGCCGGGGAAGACGACGGTCGCGTTTTTCCTCTCGCACGATTCTTAAGGCAGGCGAAACGGTAAGTGGCTTTGGGCTGAGCTGATGCTGGGCTTGGTTGATGGGCTGCGTTGTTGGGCTCGGCCGAACAGGTAAGCCAGGTAAGTCCCTCTTTCTCCTCTTTTCTTTTCCATTTTCTTTTCTGTTTTTATTACCTGATTTCTATTTGTTATTTATATTCAAATTTGAATTCTGTTTTGTTTTGCAGGTTCTAGAATATTTGAATATCAAAACAATTTGATAATCATGCTTACTGTATAATGTTGTTGTTTAAACAAACATTTAGTATTTGATTAAATTTGTGTTGTTTGGAGGCACAAGTTAAAAATGCAAATAGATATGAATTTTAGGGTTCAACTCAATTACCTTTTAAATTTAGGAATCAATTCTGTTTTAAAAGATCTGAAATTGAGAACATGTGAATGGTGAACATATTCTATTTTTCAAGTGCTTAACCATATTGATTATTCACATATTATTTAAGTATGACTAGGGTTTAACAAATGGGAAGGAAAATGGAATTGCTTTATGATTTCATGTGGAAAATTACTTCTAAGGGTTTAAGAAAATGGTTTGATGAACTCTATCTTTAATAATCTTGCTTAGCAATTCTGGCTTGGCTTACTTGAAATATATCCTAAGCTCATCATGGTTAATTTAACTACTTATATGAATACTATTTTATTTGGTTCACTTAGGCCAAGTATTTGAATAACAAAGTAGAATAGGGTATTGGTTTCATTCTATTCACCAAATGACATTTAGGCCTAAGTACATATGGCTTAGTTTATACTTGTGATCCATGATGCACAAGTTAGGACATATTATTTTATGTGGATTGAATCCTATGTGAAAAGGTTTAGGGTTTTGGTAATGCTCACTAGTTGAAGTATAAATGGGCATGAGGCATGGCAGGATTCTTTTCATGATCCCAAGTGATACTTGGATTCAAATGTGGTCTAGGGTTTTAGTTGGAATTACCCATGTGATACACAAGCTAGAATTGGTTATAAGCTTAAGCTTTGATTATGTTTTATTGGCTAGCTAGGGTTACTCCTCCATACAAGGCATGAGGATTGGTTTGGGGTTAACTACTAGTGATATACTTATTATTTTATGTGATAGATAAGATCTAGTGATCACATGATTTAACTTATCATCTATATCTACAAGTTATGATCATGCATTAGACAAGATCCACTCATTCCTCACTAATCCCTCCTTATTATTCCTCTCATCACACTCATCCTATATTCTTAGGGTTTATAATTAATACTAAGTTGTGATGATTATGGAATTGGTTTTCTAAGGTATTGTTATTGGAATAGGGTTCTCACCTCCAAGATTAAATATTGACTTGAACAACTAAGATTAGTACTACTCTAGTATTCTTGTATGAACATGGCTATGATTAGTATTATAACTTCTCTCACTTCTCAATGTCTTGGAATATCCTAAGGTCCTACTCAAGAGATGATGATATGATCCTCTAAATATATGGTTTGCCTAGGAATACTACCTTGGTATCTTATGTAGCTTGTTCTTCTGAAATTCTGATAAACCTGCATCTTGTGGTATGCCTCCACCTCCTAGCTTCTTCATCTTGATCCTAGCTAATTAACATGGAAGGTCTCAAGTGTTTGGTTTCCTTGTAGCATGGTACAAGATGTCCAAATGGATGAAGGGTGTGGCTCTATTTATAGGCTTGGGCAAGCTCTAGTATCATGACACATAGGTGGTGACTCTTGTGTTGGTTTGATGAGTAAGGTGCTTGGTTGTCATGCCCTCATCCATAGCAATCCTTTGAGCATGAGGTGGCAAAGCTTGGGATGCAAGTCATGTAGATATTTTCATCCTATGTGGCAAGATCATTATCCTCTCATATGGTTTATTTTTGGATAGCCAAGTGGCATTTGCTACTAAATATCTTGTGGATGGTTTTATTATTGTGGATGAGTCATCATACCATGTATGATTGGATTTATGTTATAATATTATTCAAAAGGTCAAGTTTGAGGGTTATTTCTCCATTTTGGATAGTTGGTGTTTGATTTCACCAAGGCATTATCATATGAGTTTCAAAATACTCATAGTTAGTTTTATTCAAATAGTTTGAACTATAATTTGTAATGTAAATGGATTTAGTTTTAGGATATTCCATGTATTTAATAAGTTATGATTTAAATAAGAATGTGTGGCTTTTATGCACTTTAGACCCTGTGGTTTACCTTATTTATAAGTGAATTAAATTACACACAAAGGTAGTTGCTAACTTTTAAGTGTTAATAAGTTAGGGTTTGATTCTTAAAGAATGTGTTGTTGTAAATCTAATTCCATTTGATCTATTCCATAGATCACAATCATCTCTACCCAAACAAGGTTTTAGCAAAGATCACAGTGAAGTTTATAGCGCTTGACTTGATGATCTACTTCAATTCCAGCAAGTCAAGTGAAACTTCGATTCATCGTGGTAAGTTTTATTTGAAGCGCGAAAATTCCCCGGATTTTCTATGCATGAATGCAATGCACACTTTGGTGTTCTCTCATTTTATTGCCTCTAAACCTGGGATATTACAGGCGACCACCTCCTCTTCCTCCACCACCACCTTCTCTTCCTCCACCACCACCTCCTCTTCCTCCACCACCTCCTCCACCACCACCACCTCCATCACCACCACCACCACCACCACCACCACCTCCTCCTCCTCCGGCGGCTGTCCTCCTCCTTCACCCACCCACCCACCCACCTCCGGCTACCTTCCAGCGAATTTTTTTAAAAAAATAAAAAAAAATTGGCGGCCCCAGATCTAGATCTAGATCTAGATCTGGCCGCCATTATTTTTGAATTTCAAAAAAAAATTCTGTGGCGCACCAACGCCGGTGCGCCACAGAATCTGTGGCGCACCACCGCTGGTGCGCCACAGAAATAAGACTTTCTGTGGCGCATGGGCCGGTGCGCCACAGAAACCTTATTTTTGTGGCGAGAATTCTGTGGCGCACCGCCCATGCGCCACAGAATCGTTTTTTGGTGCGCCACTGATGAGCCTTTTCCTACTAGTGGTGTATTTGTGTAAACATGTAGGATGGTGTGGCTCCTAGATCAAGAGTATGACAGGGATCACCGAGCTTTTCATATGACGGAGAGGACAACGGATCTTCACCCTTTGAAGATTCGTTACCATGGCATAGTGGATATACCGTATGACGAGAGGTACACGGAGTTCATCGAGCCTACCGGTCTTCTCCCATTCATATCGCTTGTAAGCCGTGGGGGGCCGAACATGAACGCGCAACACTCACCGCCCTTGTCGACCGGTGGAGGCCGGAGACGCACACCTTTGATACGTCTCCGACGTATCGATAATTCCTTATGTTCCATGCCACATTATTGATGATATCTACATGTTTTATGCATACTTTATGTCATATTTATGCATTTTCCGG
The DNA here is from genome assembly GCF_022539505.1 of Lolium rigidum. Classification (NCBI taxonomy): domain Eukaryota; kingdom Viridiplantae; phylum Streptophyta; class Magnoliopsida; order Poales; family Poaceae; genus Lolium; species Lolium rigidum. Next base: position 285,231,028 of record NC_061509.1, on the reverse strand, counting down.
CACTAACCTATTAACGAGATGCCGAAGAGCCGATTCGTTGTTTTCTGCTGTTTTTGGTTTCAGAAATCCTAGTAAGGAAATATTCTCGGAATTGGACGAAATCAACGCCCAGGGGCCTATTTTTGCACGAAGCTTCCAGAAGACCGAAGGAGTCACGAAGTGGGGCCACGAGGTGGCGACACAGCAGGGCGGCGCGGCTTGGCCCTTGGCCGCGCCGGCCTAGCGTGTGGGGCCCTCGTGTGGCCCCCTGGCCTGCCCTTCCGCCTAAATATAGTCTTCGTCGCGAAACCCCCATTACTGAGAGCCACGATACGAAAAACCTTCCAGAGACGCCGCCGCCGCCAATCCCATCTCGGGGGATTCAGGAGATCGCCTCCGGCACCCTGCCGGAGAGAGGAATCATCTCCCGGAGGACTCTTCACCGCCATGGTCGCCTCCGGAGTGATGAGTGAGTAGTTCACCCCTGGACTATGGGTCCATAGCAGTAGCTAGATGGTTGTCTTCTCCTTATTGTGCTTCATTGTCGGATCTTGTGAGCTGCCTAACATGATCAAGATCATCTATCTGTAATGCTATATGTTGTGTTTGTCGGGATCCGATGGATAGAGAATACTATGTTATGTTGATTATCAATCTATTACCTATGTGTTGTTTATGATCTTGCATGCTCTCCGTTATTAGTAGAGGCTCTGGCCAAGTTTTTGCTCTTAACTCCAAGAGGGAGTATTTATGCTCGATAGTGGGTTCATGCCTCCATTAAATGCTGGGACGGTGACGAAAGTTCTAAGGTTGTGGATGTCTTGTTGCCACTAGGGATAAAACATTGATGCTATGTCTAAGGATGTAGTTATTGATTACATTACGCACCATACTTAATGCAATTGTCTCGTTGTTTGCAACTTAATGCTGGAAGGGGTTCGGATGATAACTCTGAAGGTGGACTTTTTAGGCATAGATGCATGCTTGGATAGCGGTCTATGTACTTTGTCGTAATGCCCAATTAAATCTCACAATACTCATCATATCATGTATGTGCATGGTCATGCCCTCTCTATTTGTCAATTGCCCGATTGTAATTTGTTCACCCAACATGCTATTTATCTTATGGGAGAGACACCTCTAGTGAACTATGGACCCGGTCCATTCTTTTACATTAAATGCAATCTACTGCAATACTTGTTCTCATTGTTTTACGCAAACAATCATCATCCACACTATACATCTAATCCTTTGTTACATCAAGCCGGTGAGATTGACAACCTCATCTGTTTCGTTGGGGCAAAGTACTTTGGTTGTGTTGTGCGGGTTCAACGTTGGCGCCGGAATCCCTGGTGTTGCGCCGCACTACATCTCGCCGCCATCAACCTTCAACGTGCTTCTTGGCTCCTCCTGGTTCGATAAACCTTGGTTTCTTTACGAGGGAAAACTTGCTACTGTGTGCAACATACCTTCCTCTTGGGGTTCCCAACGAACGTGTGTGTTACACGCCATCAAGCTCTTTTTACGGCGCCGTTGCGTGGGAGATCAAGACACGCTGCAAGGGAGTCTCCACAATCCAATCTCTTTACTTTGTTTTTGTCTTGCTTTATTTTATTTACTACTTTGTTTGCTGCACTAAATCAAAACACAAAAAAATTAGTTGCTAACTTTACTTTATTTACTGTCTTGTTCTCTATATCAAAAACACAAAAAAATTAGTTACTTGCATTTATTTTATCTAGTTTGCTTTATTTACTACTGCTAAAATGAGTAATCCTGAAGTTGAAGTTCGTTCGTTTAAGCAACAAGGGGGAGAATGTTTAAAAGATGCTTGGTATAGAATTAGTGATGCCCATAATAGGTGCACTAAGAAACACTCCACCACTATCCTACTCAGAAATTTTTATGTTGGTATCTCTAGCTGGAATAGGTATGTTCTTGATTGTCTCGCAGGAGGTAACTTCCTAGGCGCTCATGCTTTAGAAGCTAGTTGCATTATTGAGAGTTTATTTGGAATACCACCTGTTAATGAAGTTAAAATTGAAACCTCTCTTGAAGATATTATGAAAAAATTGGAAACCATAGAGAAAATTTTTCCAAGTGTTGAAACTAAATTGGAAATGTTACTTGATAAAATTGATGAACTTGATAAATCCTTAGGAGGAATTGATGAAAGAATTAGTGTCCTAGGAACTTGTGTTGTCCATGATAATCAAATCAATAGGATTGGCGAACTTGAAAAAGCTATGGGAACTTTGGGTTCAACATTTTCTTCTCTTAAGTTTAAGGAGAAAGCTTATGTGGGTAAGGAGCAAAAGTTTATGTATGTTTCTAAAGTGCCTAAACCAAAAAAATATTATTATAGGCCTAAAATTGACAAAGCCCTTAGTACCACTACAGATGGGGGAGCTTATGATATCGATGCTCCATCTCTTGATAACACTTGATACACACTTTCTGCGCCTAGCCGAAGGCGTTAAAGAAAAGCGCTTATGGGAGACAACCCATGTTTTTACTACAGTACTTTTATTTTATATTTGAGTCTTGGAAGTTGTTTACTACTGTAGCAACCTCTCCTTATCTTAGTTTTATGCATTTTTGTGCCAAGTAAAGTCTTTGATAGTAAGGTTCATACTAGATTTGGATTACTGCGCAGTAACAGATTTCTTTTCTGTCACGAATTTTGACCTGCCTCTGTGTAGGTTACTCAGAAAAATATGCCAATTTACATGCGTGATCCTCAGATATGTACGCAACTTTCATTCAATTTGGGCATTTTCATTTGAGCAAGTCTGGTGCCACTTTAAAATTCGTCTTTACGAACTGTTCTGTTTTGACAGATTCTGCCTTTTATTTCGCATTGCCTCTTTTGCTATGTTGGATAAATTTCTTTGATCCATTAATGTCCAGTAGCTTTATGCAATGTCCAGAAGTGTTAAGAATGATTATGTCACCTCTGAACATATAAATTTTTATTGTGCACTAACCCTCTAATGAGTTGTTTCGAGTTTGGTGTGGGGGAAGTTTTCAAGGATCAAGAGAGGGAGATGATACAATATGATCAAGGAGAGTGAAAGCTCTAAGATTGGGGATGCCCCGGTGGTTCACCCCTGCATATTTTAAGAAGACTCTTCATCGACAACATTATCAGGTTCCTCCCCTGAAACTATATTTTTATTCCATCACATTTTATGTACTTTACTTGGAGCGTCTGTTTGTTTTTGTTTTTGTTTTTGTTTTTGTTTGAATAAAATGGATCCTAGCATTCATTCTGTGGGAGAGAGACACGCTCCGCTGTTGCATATGAACAAATATGTCCTTAGGCTTTACTCATAGTATTCATGGCGAAGGTTGAATCTTCTTCGTTAAATTGTTATATGGTTGGAATCGGGAAATGCTACATGTAGTAATTCTAAAATGTCTTGAATAATTTGATACTTGGCAATTGTTGTGCTCATGTTTAAGCTCTTGCATCATATACTTTGCACTTATTAATGAAGAAATACATAGAGCTTGCTAAAATTTGGTTTGCATATTTGGTTTCTCTAAAGTCTAGATAATTTCTAGTATTGAGTTTTGAACAACAAGGAAGACGGTGTAGTTGTCTTATAATGTTTACAATATGTCTTTTATGTGAGTTTTGCTGCACCGGTTCATCCTTGTGTTTGTTTCAAATAACCTTGCTAGCCTAAACCTTGTATCGAGAGGGAATACTTCTCATGCATCGAAAATCCTTGAGCCAACCACTATGCCATTTGTGTCCACCATACCTACCTACTACATGGTATTTCTCCGCCATTCCAAAGTAAATTGCTTGAGTGCTACCTTTAAAATTTCCATCATTCGCCTTTGCAATATATAGCTCATGGGACAAAATAGCCTTAAAAACTATTGTGGTATTGAATATGTACTTATGCACTTTATCTCTTATTAAGTTGCTTGTTGTGCAATAACCATGTTCCTGGGGACGCCATCAACTACTCTTTGTTGAATATCATGTGAGTTGCTATGCATGTCCGTCTTGTCTGAAGTAAGGGAGATTTACCACTCATTTAAATGGTTAGAGCATGCATATTGTTAGAGAAGAACATTGGGCCGCTAACTAAAGCCATGAATCATGGTGGAAGTTTCGAGTTTTGGACATATATCCTCAATCTCATATGAGAACATTAATTGTTGCTACATGCTTATGCATTAAAGAGGAGTCCATTATCTGTTGTCTATGTTGTCCCGGTATGGATGTCTAAGTTGAGAATAATCAAAAGCGAGAAATCCAATGCGAACTTTCTCCTTAGACCTTTGTACGAGCGGCATAGAGGTACCCCTTTGTGACACTTGGTTAAAACATGTGTATTGCGATGATAATCCTGGTGATCCAAGCTAATTAGGACAAGGTGCGGGCACTATTAGTATACTATGCATGAGGCTTGCAACTTGTAAGATATAATTTACATGATACATATGCTTTATTACTACCGTTGACAAAATTGTTTCATGTTTTCAAAACCAAAGCTCTAGCACAAATATAGCAATCGATGGTTTCCTCTTTGAAGGACCTTTCTTTTACTTTTATGTTGAGTCAGTTCACCTATTTCTCTCCACCTCAAGAAGCAAACACTTGTGTGAACTGTGCCTTGATCCCCACATACTTGCATATTGCACTTGTTATATTACTTTACATTGACAATATCCATGAGATATACATGTTATAAGTTGAAAGCAACCGCTGAAACTTAATCTTCCTTTGTGTTGCTTCAATACCTTTACTTTGATTTATTGCTTTATGAGTTAACTCTTATGCAAGACTTATTGATGCTTGTCTTGAAGTACTATTCATGAAAAGTCTTTGCTTTATGATTCAGTTGTTTACTCATGTCATTACCATTGTTTTGATCGCTGCATTCATTACATATGCTTACAATAGTATGATCATGGTTATGATGGCATGTCACTCCAGAAATTATCTTTGTTATCGTTTACTCGCTCGGGACGAGCGAGAACTAAGCTTGGGGATGTTGATACGTCTCCGACGTATCGATAATTTCTTATGTTCCATGCCACATTATTGATGATATCTACATGTTTTATACACATTATATGTCGTATTTATGCATTTTCCGGCACTAACCTATTAACGAGATGCCGAAGAGCCGATTCTTTGTTTTCTGCTGTTTTTGGTTTCGAAATCCTAGTAAGGAAATATTCTCGGAATTGGACGAAATCAACGCCCAGGGGCCTATTTTTGCACGAAGCTTCCAGAAGATCGAGGGGGAAAGGAAGTGGGGCCACGAGGCGCCGACACCACAGGGCGGCGCGGCCTGGCCCCTGGCCGCGCGGCCCTGGTGTGTGGGCCCCTCGTGACGCCCCTTTACCTGCCCTTCCGCCTACAAATAGCCTTCATCGCGAAACCCCCAGTACCGAGAGCCACGATACGGAAAACCTTCCAGAGCCACCGCCGCCGCCAATCCCATCTCGGGGGATTCAGGAGATCGCCTCCGGCACCCTGCCGGAGAGGGGAATCATCTCCCGGAGGACTCTTTACCGCCATGGTCGCCTCCGGAGTGATGAGTGAGTAGTTCACCCCTGGACTATGGGTCCATAGCAGTAGCTAGATGGTTGTCTTCTCCTTATGTGCTTCATTGTCGGATCTTGTGAGCTGCCTAACATGATCAAGATCATCTATCCGTAATTCTATATGTTGTGTTTGTCGGGATCCGATGGATAGAGAATATTATGTTATGTTGATTATCAATCTATTACCTATGTGTTGTTTATGATCTTGCATGCTCTCCGTTATTAGTAGAGGCTCGGCCAAGTTTTTGCTCTTAACTCCAAGAGGGAGTATTTATGCTCGATAGTGGGTTCATGACTCCATTAAATCGGGACGATGTGATGAAAGTTCTAAGGTTGTGGATGTCTTGTTGCCACTAGGGATAAAACATGATGCTATGTCTAAGGATGTAGTTATTGATTACATTACGCACCATACTTAATGCAATTGTCTGTTGTTTGCAACTTAATACTGGAAGGGGTTCTGATGATAACCTGAAGGTGGACCTTTTAGGCATAGATGCATGCTGGATAGCGGTCTATGTACTTTGTTGTAATGCCCAATTAAATCTCACAATACTCATCATATCATGTATGTGCATGGTCATGCCCTCTCTATTTGTCAATTGCCTGACTGTAATTTGTTCACCCAACATGCTATTTATCTTAGGGATTTCTATTTTCGTGCCCTCAGGTCCTTAGTTGTACTCAGTTTTCCCCAGCTCCTTAGTTTTTCCTCAGTTTTCCCCAAGCCCTTGTCTGAAACCCGCGGAAGCGGCTCGGACGGCGGGATTCCCGTTTAGTTGACGTTCCGTCACGTGTGGGGCCGCGTCTTGTGGGGCCGAGTCGTGTGGGCCCGCGTCGCGTGGGGCTGGTAGAAAGGGACCGCGTGGGACAGGACGAGAAGCGTTTGGTTGCACGTGAGCAGGAGCTGGGTTCTGTCTCTCTCGGCTCCAAATTGGCATTATTAAGTACACCTTTTTCCCCTCTTTCTCTGTGTCCTTTTCACCAAATTAGTATAAAATCTAGAGAAGCTTGCATTTCTGACTTTCTTCAATTATTTGTGCCTTTTGGCCCTCGTTGTTTGCCCAATATGGCAGCAAATCTAGTACTCCCTCCGGTCCATATGTATGTAGTTAAATCTAGAAGCAAATCTCCAGGATAATGTACGATAAATTCACAGTCATAGTAAATCAAGAAAACTAAGTACGGCCAACAAAATATAGTAGACTAGGGATAGATAATCCCTAGATAATAATAATATGGATAGATAATAGGCTGCATACACAGCAGCCAACATAGTAACAGGTTCTTCACAGCACCATCATACTAACATAACAACAAGGGATCCCTAGCTAACAACAAAGGGATCCCAACAACAAACTAGGAGGCAAAGCGGCGAGCGAGCACACGTCCGGGACTCCGCCTACCCCATCCGGCTCTCCCTCCACTTGTTGCTCTTGCTCCCCTTGGGAGCCTTGGGCTTGAGCGGAGGCATGCGCCGGCGGAGATCTCCACCCGCCGCAAGCTGCGGAGGTGCATGCCGAGCGCCCGTGCTTGGCGCGGAAGGAGTGGACGTTCACCGTCGTGCCGACCTTGGGGAAGGTGTTGCTGATGTTCTCGGCATGCGTGACGAGGCGAGTTGAAGTCCGTGGCGCCGAGTCTCCTGGTGCGAAGGGGCACCTGTACACCTCCTTGGCGAAGTAGGAGATGTGCCGGCCGACCTGCAGCCTCCGCAGGACCTCGGCGAGTCTTGACGTCCTCCTCCTCTTCGTCGCTGCCGACGTCGGCTGCCGTGACATCTGATCCATATCAAACGAAACTAGTGAATGAGTTGCAACGATGACTAACGTACATGATAACAAAGTTAAGAAAAACAGAGTCAGCCTCGGTTAGAGTGGACATGATTATATATCTACGGGGAAGGTGTAAGCGAACTAAAGCTCATGCACAACAGATTTGTACACGGCAATGGTTCGCTGAACCCCCCCCTGTAAAAATTTGTGCCCAACCATTCATCATAGGCAAAGAAACAGATTCTAGATCTGAACTAGATCTGAACTTGAACACATTCGAGATTATTTGCAAAATTAAACGGTTGATATCTTTTGATTAGTGCATAAAATAACTGATTGAGATCCCATGATTACTTGCATAAATTAACTGATTGAGATCCAATATTACTTGCATAAATTAACCGAACAGCCGAACCCCAAATCTTAAACGAAATCAAGAAGTGATCAAAACAAAATGGAATAAAATCGGCGCAAATATTAGCCCAATACTCATCCATCTACAGATCCATCTACACCAGCAAAAATAGGGTTCAAAAAGGAATGGGGAACAAAAAAGGAAGCAAACCGTAGTTACCTCGTTCCATGGGTCCTCCAGGGGAGGTGTCGTAGGGGTTCGGGGGCGGGACGTACGGCACGGGGTCGTAGGGGTCCCATCCCGCCGGGATCCGACCGCCACCGGCGGCAGCAGCCTCCGATGCACCGGCGACGGCGGCGGCGGCGGCGTCGTCCGTCGAGGGGACGGGGCCGAAGATGGAGGCGTCGTGCTTCGAGCCAACCTCGACGATGGGATTGGCATTCTCCTTGTCCATCTCTCCGGCGGAGGAAGAGGAAGAGGGAGAGGGAGAGGGTTTTTGCTTTGGAGAAGATGATGGGACGTGGGAGAGTTGGCGATGCGTGAGCGAGTGAGAGTGACAGAGACAGTGCGAGGAGGCGTCTATAAAGGCGAGGGGTGGTTAATGCGACCCACGTCCTACGCGTGCACAGGTGCACGTCTGCACGTCTTGGACTTACGCAACGCGACACGCGTCCACGATTGCACGTCTCGACTTCTCCACCGCGACCCGCGTCTACGCGTCAACAATTGCACGTGTCCTCGAGTCTAACCTGGAAATTTAGATATACTCAGGTATACCCTCGAGTCTTATACTAGCATTTTTTGTGTGCTCAATTTTCCCCTCGAGTGCTAATACTGGCTAGTGCAATATACTCAGTTTTACCCTCAAGTGGCTGGTCAACAGGGAGTCAACAAATGGGATTAACTAGTTAAATGAGTCATTTAATGTGCAAAAAAATCCTAAAAAGAGTGGCACTTACTCATGGAGTCTTTACCACAAATTGACACTTCTCAAATCATAGATAAATCAAGTTTTACCACAAATTGCCACTTCTCAAATCACCTAGTAGCTATGAAGGTGCATGGTTTTCCACAATAAGCCCTTCCCAAAACAGCTTCCCCCAAATCATACTTTGTCTAAATGAGGCCACAATTCTCACACTGATGTATATTGGTATTGCAAATAGTTTGAGGTAGGCCAAGATGGGTTTCATTGTACAAAACACGCATTTTCCATTTTTTAAATCTCATATTTGAATCCCTTAGTCTATTTACTACTCGGGTGCCCTTGGTTTCTTGATAGTACTAAGTTTTGCCCTCTCTCTTCACAAATTCTCGCAGACGTGCATCATCGCTCCGATTGGTCTAGCCCATGTCACGCGGATCGTGCCCACCGACCAGTTGATCGTATGATATAGGGAACGGGCGAGGATAACCCCTCTCTCTCTCTGTTGGCGGTTAATTAGCTTCCACCCTCTAAGTATGCTGAAGGGAGGTTTTCACGTATTATTTTTCACGCGCTAAAAATTATAAACTGTTTTAGGCGTTATTTTTCACGCAAAAAATGATAAACCATCACCGATTTGTTGTTACCATTACTTTTCACGCAAAAAAATGATAAACCATCACCGATTTGTTGTTGCCATTACTTTTCACGCAAAAAAAATGATAAACCATCAACAATTTGTTGTAGCCATTACTTTTCACGCAAAAAAATGATAAACCATCAACAATTTGTTGTAGCCATTACTTTTCACGCAAAAAAAATGATAAACCATCACCGATTTGTTGTTGCCATTACTTTTCACGCAAAAAATGATAAACCATCAACAATTTGTTGTAGCCATTACTTTTCACGCAAAAAATGATAAACCATCAACAATTTGTTGTTGCCATTACTTTTCACGCAAAAATATGATAAACCATCACCGATTTGTTGTTGCCATTACTTTTCACGCAAAAAATGATAAACCATCAACAATTTGTTGTAGCCATTACTTTTCACGCAAAAAATGATAAACCATCAACAATTTGTTGTAGCCATTACTTTTCACGCAAAAAATGATAAACCATCAACAATTTGTTGTTGCCATTACTTTTCACGCAAAAATATGATAAACCATCACCGATTTGTTGTTGCCATTACTTTTCACGCAAAAAATGATAAACCATCAACAATTTGTTGTAGCCATTACTTTTCACGCAGAAAAAACCTAATTTGTTACAAAAGCTGGTTTCGGTAAGACCTAACCAAGTTTGGCATACATGATGGCATACCTATAACAACAAGGAATATCTAAAAGGGAAAGTTTCGAGAAAATTTAGGGTGAAAATGATGCCATACATGATGCTTGTTTTTCCAGGTTTTGACCTGAAAATCAATTGGGTATTGTAAAGGGAAATAAAAGTTCGAAAAATGTAAAAACGAAACAATCTATCTATCTATGTATAGAAGATCAGCTGTATGAAATTTGAGGTTATTTAGAGAAGGTAGAAAAAATCACCTTGTTAGAAAAGTCTGGTTTCGACGAGACGAAACGGCATGCGCTTAAGCAAAGTGATTTTTTCGAACATCTCCAAATGACCCCAAATTTTCCATACATGATGCCATACGTGTAACAACAAGGAACCCTATCTAAAAAGTGTCAAAAAGTTTGCCCAACCGTATAGCTCTATCAAAAAGAACCTCACCATGGCGCTAGTATAATTTTGGGATAGTTACAAACTTTCGTTACCTAACCTTCAACATGAAACTTGTTTCAAATTCATTTTGGCCTACAAGAAACAAATCCCAACTTGATTCGAGCACCACAGCCTCCAAACGATGCCGATGCCGATATCGGCATGGTCGAAGCGGCTATGCTCGCCGCCACTTGCTAGGTCAACGTCGGGATGCACCCTCAATCCCGTCCCCTCATTCGATCAACGACACACCGGAGATACCGCCGAGGCCAATGCCGAACGTACATGCTGATGCCAATGCCGATCATGCATGCACGCCGCTGTGGGCACGGCCACGCCGACTTCCGCTATCGCTGGACGCCACGGACCGCCGCGAGGTCTTTCCCTTCGCCACCACACTCTCCTAGCACCCACCTATACACGCCGGAAAGGAGAGACACTAGTTTTCTCTACATTGCTCGCGTTCGTGTCCGACACGGTCATTCAAAGTTTTGAGGTGGTCGTCGATGTCGTCGACCATTTCTTCTCTTCTTTGCATGGTTAAACGCGTCTAGTTCATATCTATCTAATGCGTCTGGTCTCGCCTCATGCAGTTCTTTGTGGACGTCGATCTCATCTCGGCACCCCGCATGCCACCTCCTCCGTGCCATCGCTATAGAGCTCCGTTTAAAAATCTAATCCTACCCGTGTATTGCCCCTTGTATCGGCGTCATGGCCCCACTTGTCATTTGATATACCGAAGCCCCACTCGTTCGCGTTTTGGTCGGGGATACAGCGATGCTTACGGTCAAACAAAGATGGATGGTCCGACGTGTCTTTGCGGGCTCTACGTGGCCCCACTAGTCGGAAGATAACGGTCAACCGTCGGGCAACCGGCCATTACATCACGTGTGATGGTTTCAGACAAACGCTTGGGTAAAACTGAGGAAAAACTAAGGAGCTGGGGAAAACTGAGCACAACTAAGGACCCGAGGGCACGAAAATAGAAATCCCTTTATCTTATGGGAGAGACACCTCTAGTGAACTGTGGACCCCGGTCCATTCTTTTACATTAAATAAAATCTACTGCAATACTTGTTCTACTGTTTTCTGCAAACAATCATCATCCACACTATACATCTAATCCTTTGTTACAGCAAGCCGGTGAGATTGACAACCTCACTGTTTCGTTGGGGCAAAGTACTTTGGTTGTGTTGTGCAGGTTCCACGTTGGCGCCGGAATCCCTGGTGTTGCGCCGCACTACATCTCGCCGCCATCAACCTTCAACGTGCTTCTTGGCTCCTCATGGTTCGATAAACCTTGGTTTCTTTCTGAGGGAAAACTTGCTACTGTGTGCAACATACCTTCCTCTTGGGGTTCCCAACGAACGTGTGTGTTACACGCCATCAACCCTCCACGGGAATGTCCCAATCTCCTATGTGAGGTGTGCAAGGCAAAGGGTCATGAGGCATGGCAATGCACAATGCAACGCGCCGACATGCTCTACTTCGACGAGCTACAAGCCCAAGCCCCCAAGAAGCCTTCGACGCCAACACTTCAAGATGAAGATCACCAAGGTGAACTCAAGGGTGACGTTGAACCGAGCCTAGCTCTCAACAACACCATGGCGCCACCGATAGAGGATGACTTGGGAGGCGATGGAGTTGAGATGGTTGAGTATGGGAACTTCCCTTCAACCAAGGAGGCGCATGGAGATGAGAAAGTCGAGCCTACTCCTATATGCTTGATCGATGAGTTAGTACCAATCCCATGTGAGCATGAGAGCCACTTAGCCCACTTGAGTGAGAGTGATAGTGAGTTGAGTGACTTCCACCCCATATGTGAGTTTGAGTGCTTCCGTTTGGAGGACATGAGTGATACACCAAGCGAGTTGAGAGAGGTAGATGATAGGTCCTTGGAGGACATCGCATTTGCTAACACATTAACCTCTCCCTCTATGGTGTCTTCTTATGTTGCACTAGGTTCCACGGAGGATGAGTTCCCGATCATGGAGACGATGTACATGGTGCATGAAGATGATGATATCTCACCATGCTTGCTCCAAGATGGACATGTCGACCACATGGATCCTCCTACTTCCACAACACCTACTTCAAATGAGTCGGCCTCCAAAGGTAACAACATAGGTGTTGGTGATGCCATGATCCCACTAGTGGACATGATGACTTATGAGTGCATGCATGATCTTGATGATACATTTGCTACGTCACATGCTACTTACATTTTCCCATGCGATACTTTGCTTGATAACATTGTTGATCATGTGGAAGTGAATGTTTGTGATACCATGACCATGCCATGCTATGAGAGCTTCAATTTTTCCACCATTGCTTGCAATATGTCGACCACTTGCTCTTTACCATGTATTGCTTGCAATGATAATGACAAGGATGACATTAGCTTCTGCATGCTTTGCCCCAAATGTTTACACTCTTCTATGATCCTTGCATCCAAGATTGCGAACAATTGCTCTTTCTTATGCTTGGTATGCAAGAATGCTTATTTCATTGTCCACGAGATGGCCCCCATAGCCTTCTCACTTTTTGATGATCATGAGTTACCACATGCCATGAATGCACCTTCTTGCCATTTGCACCATCGTCATGCTTTCCATACTATGTTGATTGACACTAATGGTGATGTGCACAAGACATGGAACATCATGATGGATGATGTATTCCTTTACCATGCACACACGCTTTTTGTTCTCTCTATTGTCTGTATAGGTACCCGCACGACAACTTCCACCGCCACGGAGCATGAGCTCACGAAACGCGCAATTGAGAGCTACCCCAACAAGGACCTAACCCGCGGGAATCACACCAAAGAGTATGTTCCCACAAGCCTTCGCCCTCATGTGTTTCCAACTTGCCTTGTCGAATTTCCGGTTTGGTCCAACTCCTCGTCACCTCTTTTCCCTCTTATACAACGTGTCTTGACACATCTTGTTGGCACAATGATTGTTGTATGTCTTGATGTTATCATCATACACTCCGAGAATCTCAAGGACCATGTCATACATGTGAGAGACACCTTATGCATCTTGTGCCACATGTCACACAAAAAGTTGCTCTTCTTTGGATTTCTCGTTTTATCTATGGCATTTGAAATGGATCCTTTGACACTTGAGGATATTCACACTCGGCTCACGCCAACCATACTCTCCCAAGTTCGAAGTCTCCATCGTTTTGCCATTGCACATAACAATTTTTCCCCAAATTTTGCCGCCGACACTTGCCTTTTGTTTGTTCCACTTGTTTGGGACAATGCTACACCACACATCTTTGACACCTTACAACTCTTACATGCACAAATTTTTGCCCTACCACATTTTGGATACATCGACACTCTTTTGGTTCCCATTTTTGCCAAATGCCTCTTGGAGAAACGACTTGATGCTTCGTGTTTTATTGAGAGCCTTTTGTTCGCCGATCACAAATTTGGCATGCACAAGCTTTCCATTCGCAAGTTGTTTTCCCCCAAGTTCTTCTTCGACCGCGACTTTATCCCTCCACCACCACATGAGAGAACCGTCAAGGACTACAACAAGGACGCCCATACCACGACGAGCATCCATAAGGATACAAGGGCAACTATACAAGTCCTTCAACAAGCTACAAGGCTCAACATCTACATCATCGTTGAGGAGGAACAAGAGTCGAGGGCGACTCTTCCCCAAGGGGGGGGAGATGATGCGGGGTGGCCTTTGGACACCTACGCCTCAAGACCAACAAGTGCTGCCCCTACTATCATCGACGCTACACCATGGCCAAGGAGTCCCCCAAGTGGACCAACAACACAAACCCCCGCCATATATGTCAAGGTGAACTCCTTCCTCTCGACACTCGACCTCGTCAATACCTTGGATGGAATGCTACCTCATGTCGGTGTGTTACATGTCATTAGGTACAAGAGTCATCGAGGAACCGGAGAGAAGGAACTCCCATGGTGCAAGGAAGAGAAGAAGAAGAAGGAAAGAAGAGAAGAAGGAAGAGGAAGAAGAGGCGGGAGGAAGAGGCCCAGCCGGCCCAGAGGCCGGCCAAACCGGGCCCCAGGCCGGCCGGAGCCGGTCACGGGGCCGGTCGGACCGGGCCCCGGACCGGATCCACCCCGGCGACAACCGGCGTCGTACCGGAACCAACCCGGGAAACTTTTGCGACCTTCCCGGTTGGCGGCCGGTTGACCGGCCACAGCGCCGAGCAGCCTGGTCAGCGGCCCGGTTGAAACCAGGTTGACCGGATTTCACGGGACAGACTCGACCGGAAACGGCCCGAGTCGACCAACCGCGTACCTTTTCGACCCAAGCCGCCTTGTACCTCTATATAAGCACCTAGGTCATCCCCTTTACTCCTTAGACAAGATTTAGGCTTAAACATGACTTTGAGCTTTGTCTCCCTAGGGTTTCATCCCCTTTGTATCAAGGCTACCCTTGTTGGATGATTGGATTTGGTGTGTGAGATTCTAGTGCTACCCACTCTCTCTCCCACTCCTAGATTCATCTCCCTCACCAATCTCTCCGCTCGGAATTCTACCACGCGTCTCTTCCGGGTTGATTCTATTGGCGTGGTCCATCGAGCCACGGGGTAAGTATCGATTGTATCGGGTTGGTGTGCGTGCGTGAGTTCCTCGTGTTCTTCGTGTTCATCGTGTTCTACGCGCTCTACCTCTCTTTCCCCTTTGGATTTCGGGTCAACCGCGAGATCGGGCCACACACGGGGTCTTAGACCTCATCACTCTACGTCGTTGCAGTTGTAGATGTTGTTGAGGTTGGCAATTCTCTCCTGATCGCGTTGTAGCATAGGTCCGTAAGTCACACGAGGATAAGCAGCATGCCTAACTGCTCTCTTGTGCACCATCAGGATCTAGGCTCTTGTACGCAAATGATGAGTGCTGCAGCGTGATGCACAAGCTGGAGCTGGTCGCTCTACTCAAACAAGATCTATGCATTACGAACGGTCTTATTGAACCCAACTAGTTCTACGAACATGAATCTAACACTACAGTAGAGCAGAGAAGTTTCCCCTTACCTCCGTCATGGCGGACGATGGACACGGCCGAAAGCCACTGTGGATGTGCGGAGGCTCCGCCGCGGCTGGAGAAGAGGATCCTGGTCCGGCGCCAGAGACCGAAGGGAGATGCGCCCTGCCAGATCTGGATCACCGTCGGTGCGAAATTTTGGGGAAGGGAAAATTTGGGAGGAGGCTAATGGAGAGGGTAACCGAAGTGGGAGGTTACCCCTACCTTTGCCGCGCAACGCCGCTGGGATTTTGGCTTCTCCTGCCATGCCGTGGTGGAGCTCCTGCGCGAATGGCGTTATCGATTTTCTTCTCGCCAGGCCTGGACCAGACGTTCCTCCGGGGCCTATCCTAGTGATGCTTTAAAACCGTACTATGCAAGAACACGAGTGCGCCAAGAAAACCAAACGACCGAAATTTGCTAGGCCAATGGGAGCCAAGGAGCAACCAAACACGCCCCTAGTGTCTCCGATCCGTTTTAATCGACACGGTGTACTACATGTCTACGTACTCGCGATCTTCACAACTTCGCGTTAACACAAAAGATGTACGCCCGCTTTAATATAAAATGCTCCATTCCACTTCATAACGGAACTCCATGCATGCTTGCAATAGATTAGTACCCTGGTCTGTTTTCACCTGATAGACACGCTGCATATGCTTTAAAATATTCCTGTTCGTCTTCGGTCACAGTCCGCGCTTTTTCGTGAGCACTGCCTAAGGTAGTTCCTTTCTGAAAAGACAGACGCGAATAAAGCAATATCTGTTGCTAGAGCAGCATGCACTTATTAATTACTACTTTTTTTAGGGAACACAACGCAAATATAGATGCTCATATGCACGCGTATACACTCACTCCTATAAATGCACACACGTACACCCTACCGCTATGAGTACCTCCGAAAGACTGAGCCGACATATTAGATCTTAAAATTAACGATGTCATAGACGCTTCGCTGTCGATGGAAACTTCGCCTCCCACTGAATAAATATTCCGCCTTTATGAGACACACAAATGTCAAACCTGTGGTTTGAACTCTGGTGGGATGGGGGTACAACCATCCAACCCCTTATTAATTACTACCTATATTACAATGCATGTGTAATCTTATATTGTTTCCGACAGTTAAATTACCTTGAATTTGATCAAGATTCTAGAAAAACTTATTAATATATACAATTCAAAATCAACACAGTTATGTACATTATGATTTATTTTTTTATGTGATATCTATAAAATATCATAGTTCTTGATAGTATATTCTATAAGGTTGATGAAACTTTAGCTTGATTTTTAATTAAAAATAAGCCTTACTGATTGAAACGGAGGGAGTAACCAGCATCCATTAGGCCTCAAACGGAATTTTTTTATGCCAGCAAAACAGAGCATGCATACTACCTATATACGACTCGAAATATTCCATAGAGTATAAATGGAATAAACCATATGACATGATCCAAGATATTTCTAGGTTTCGACTTTAAGGCACAAGAAGAGAAAGACTAGAAACGAAATATATAAAACAAGAACCTTTTTTAAAGCGTACAAGCCAAACCCTGCTTACGAATTTATATCAGTAACAGATGGCTGACCTTTTGATGCCTGCATTGAAAAGGCCATTCCATTCTGAGGGCTCCTTTGATTCAAAGGATTTGCATAGGATTTGTGTAGGATTTGGTTCCTATAGGAAAATTTCCTATACATGTTGTTTGATTCATAGGAACATATTCTATAGGAAAAATTCCTATAGGAATCTTGTAGTGCAATTCCTATAAAAAACAAACATTAGCTCATACCTTATGAAAATATTCATTTGCTCCAATCAAACACACTTCATCTTTCTATAGGATTCAAGTAGACATGCCATTTCAATCCTATACTTTTCTTATTCTTATTTTTTTCATATCCTTTAAATCAAAGGAGCCCTGAAGACCTATGGGAGAAAAATATATAAAAGTGGCACAGTTGCAGTAAAGTTATATGCATGTATTCGACTTTTCTCCAAAGGAGTATCTAGAAACCACACTCATCGTCTTGTTGTAGATCACAAAGGTTTCTGGAAGAAACGACCTGATGCATCCATAGACCAGACTGGTTTGTGGGTTTCGCCAGCGAGCACGTCGTCGGGCACTTACCGGTAGTAGGCAGGGGCGAACCGGGAACAAATCCTAACTGGGGGCATATGAATTGAGTGGGGGCACTTCTTCATGAATTTGCAGAATTCGGATGATTTACTTCGAATTCAAAATTTTGAGTGGGGGCCTGGCTGAGCCCACACGACACGACACAGGTGGGTTTGAACAGGATCCTGAAACACGGTTGCCAGTTGCCACGTATTATCGTCTACTACCTGCAGCATTAAGCATCGTGTCGCTACATGGCAACGAGCAACTAGGTGTATGCAGACAGGTTCAGACAACGCGGCGCCCAGTTTAATTTCAGATCGCTCCAGGTCCCAGAAAGAGAAACATACAGTATCGATGAAGACCTGCTGGTTTTGGATTTCTTCTCGTCTAGCTGCGGAGCTTCACATGCAGCCAGCAATGGCTGTTTATCTGTCGCCGCCATCTCCTCTCTTCTCTGTTCATCGAGAGCTCTTATAATCATGTGGCTACAAACAGAGATCACGCAGCGAGCATGTGAGTGTCCTTGGACACTGAAGATCGTACAGAAGAAACCGAGGCAGGCACAGATTCCTGTGTTCCATCCGGTTGTGATTCTCTACTATACTTCCCCATGCCATCTTGTTCGTTTTTTTGTTTGAGTTTTCATCTTGTTCGCTTCTGCAATGTCTGTCCACTTCACAAGACAACATGACAAAACAACAAGACATGGGGACTTTGGCATAAGCCATTCTAATCCCAACTCCTCACAGGTGTGCTTGCACGTCTCTGTATCATGCATTAGGTGCACCGGCTGGTCAGTCAGTTGCCCTTATCAGTAACTGGCAGGCAGACAACACCAATCGCGTGTCTACTTACTATCAATCAAGCTTTCTTCAGAATCGCATATGGCACCTCAGGTCTTGTGGATGAGCTGCGATTTCAGCTCAGATCACAGGCACACAACCAATAAGAAAGAAATTCGCAGCTCAAGCCTTCTGATTTCAACTCAGATGGAATGGAAGAATAACTCGAATCACATGGAGACATGCTACGCCGATCCATCTCTATAATTAAATTTCTATAATTTCGTTGTTTATATCAGCGCGCCTCCTCCGCATCTCATTGGGACGCCAAATTTCGGGCAGCCTACATATATATGTACAGCAAAGATCGATGATCGATGACATGTTACATGTTTTGGGGGGCGGGATCAATTTAATCAATCACCTCAGCACCTCGCAAATCACAGCGCTTTCTTGATTTGGGCGGCGGTGGCTCCTCCGTCGTCGTCGCAGACGCCGCGCTTGCCGTAGCAATGCAGGAAGACCCAGAGGAGCGCGGCGTTGAGCAGGGTGTTGAACCCCCAGGCCCCGATGCCGCTGCACCCGCCGGCGACGGCGCCTCCGAAGTGCATCCACACGAACCCGGCGTGGCACGCCAGGTTGCACCCGAGCAGCCCCAGCTGGCAGGCCAGCGCGACGGGCGCGCCCCTGGCGGCGCGCGCGGCCGGCAGCCCGGCGCCGACCCAGAACCGGAACCCGAAGGCGACGGCGTGGGCCAGCGTGGAGGCCAGGATGGCCAGCACCTGGAAGGACTGCGAGAACTCGAGCCAGAGAAACGCCATGGCGACCGCCGCGGCGTGCGCGCAGACGCGGGCCGCGGCGCCGCGCCGGCGCTGGAGCACGGCGAGCAGGCCGCGCAGGGCGTGGAGGTAGCGGGAGAGGTAGTAGGCGTAGGACCAGAAGAAGACGCGGCCGGACGAGCGCGTGCCCGGCGGGAAGCAGAGGAGCCACCGGAGCGGCGTGGTGCGGCTCCGGCCGCGCCAGGACCAGCGCGTGTCCCGTATCTCGGCGACCGCCGAGAGGAGCGTGCCGGTGAAGATGGCGGCGGACACGGCGGCCATGAGGAGCGCGTGCGCCGGGGGCAGGGGGCCGAGCGGGAGGGGGCGTTTGCGGCGGAAGGCGGCGAGGAGGGCGTCGATGCAGAGGCAGAGCGGGATGTAGGCGGCGAGGAAGCCGAGGAGGAAGGCCCAGGTGGAGAACCAGAGGCCGCCCGAGGGGCTCCACCGGAAGCCGACGATCGCCGGGTGCTCCGCCAGCCAGTACCTGGCGACGTCGCCGACGGCGGCGGCGGCGGCCATGGTCGGATGGACGGTGCGGAGGATGGAAACGGATTTGGGGAAAGAGATGCCAAATATATATATATACCCGCCTGGCCTTGATTTCGCTTGTCGGTCGCGCTTTGTGGACCCGGTCAAAAACTTATGTGTGGCTCTACGCCGCCCATAGGAAAAAAACTACAGTAAATTATTTTTCTTTGCGGCGAAAAATATTGATGTTTTTTTAAAATGGCACCCCAGTTCACCATCTTGTCTCGCTATCGATTTTTTTTAAGAATACATGATGTATGATGGTTTAAAAAAAAACCGGCGTGCTTTTATTTTTCTGTTGCCGCAGGAGTTCATCACGCATGTCATGTATAATGTATTGCCAAAAAGACTGATTTGGCTTGAGGTTAGATTTATTTAATATGGTCCGTTAGACTTGTGCAGCCAATTCAGCATTTCTTTTTGCTGCAACTCTCAATACAAAAATGCCCATGACCAAAAGCTGCATATACAATCAACGGCGGAGCTAGGAATTTGTCACGCCACGGGCGAACAACAAAGGGCAATTTTTTTGTCTATAATTACCCCAGTTCTAAGGCATAACAGAATATAGCTAATTTAAGCACTCTATTTAATGGTGTTTCAACAATTCAACTCACAACTTCAGATATAATAAAAGGCAATATGTAGCATACATGAAACAAAACTACTCCTACAAAAGATGGTACCAAATGGATGATCAGCTTGTCGAGCATCCCATGACTTCATCTTCGGTAGTAGAAGAAGCCAGCCCTTGAAATATAAGATGTTGATCGTTCATCAGTACATACACAAGCAACATGAGATAGTTCATAATGGATGCAAAAAAATGAAAACTTACTTCTAGGACGAGGTAAAAGGCCTTTACGAGAGCAATATCATTGAAATCGCTCTATGATCTTTGACTCTTCAATACTAACAAATACATATCGCTCAATATAACAGACCATTCTGTGATTCATCCAATCATCACCCATCTTGTTCCTCAACCCAGTCTTGATGATGCTCATTGCTGAAAAGGCCATTTCCACTGTTGCAGTTGCAACTGGTAAAATTAATGCTAACTCAATAAGACGATAAACCAAGGGGAAAGATGTGTGCATATCAGCTAGAACCATCTTCATGGCAAGATAACCAAGGTCATTACAGTTCATCAAATGAGAATCAATTCTTGCTTCATGGATGAATGATTCCAATTGGTTTCTAAGGACAAAAGCGACTTCATATGTAGAGAAGTCAGCAACATACATATTAGCAAGCTCAACTAGTTTGTCTTCATCATAATTGGCAAATGAATTTCTAGGATCAAGACAAGCTATGCATCTCAACAATTGAGTGGATCTTTCAGCAAAGCGGTTGTTCAACTCAACAATAATTTGATCATGCAGAACATTGAATATTTCAATTCTGAAATAATGATAATATGTAACCAATTGCCCACCCCAAGTCCTTGAGCAAAAGGGGAAAATGGGGAAACCTAGCTGGGGCGGCGCGAGGCTTCCGGCCGGGAGGTGGGCGGCGGACGCGGATCCGCGGAGCGGCGGAGGCCGGAGGGTGGAGGCGGCGGCGCCCGCGGCGGCCCGTCCCGTCGCTCAGTCGGCCGCGGAGACCTGGAGTCGCGGCAGTCGCCTACTCGCGTCGCGTGCGTGGAGTCCTGGAGTCGCGTGCGTGGAGTTGCGTCGCGTGCGTGCGTGTGTCGCTCGCCTCGGCTGGGCTGGGCTGCGCCCCTTGCCGAATCCTAGATGTAGCCTAGGATTTTTTTTTCCACGCCCCAGGCCGTGGCCCGTGTAGCCTGGGGCCCAAATCCGCCTTTGTATACAATGGTCGGCCCTTATTTGGATTTGTTAATTTCTCCCCTTCGATCTTTATTCCAAAAATCCGATAGCATTCGTTAGCTGCACTTCTCATTTGTGATATAGATCGTCGGCATTTTATTTACTCTATCTAAATGCTTCTTGAAGGGGGTGATCTATTTTATACATCAAATGTATTCATTCTAATTCGTTTAGATTGATCCGCGCACAAAAAGTAAAAATCTTGTCCTCGTTTAATCCATTTCAGGCAATCGTGGCACACGATGCGCTGACGCACACAAAGAAAGCAGCGGTGGCAATGTGGGTGGTGACGATGACAGTGAGTCAGTGACACATGAGCCCGTGGCAAAGGTGGTAGACGTGAACAACTGAGAGATAATGCGCCCTACTACAATACGCTTGTGTTGCTGCATTTTCAACCCAAATTTATGTGAATGCCTCAATCCACACATCAGTGGGGGACCTAACATACCTGGGCGGGCTTCCCACCAAATGCGCAGCTTAATTTCATGGCAAATAGAGCAAAAAGAAAAACTATTACTTAGAGCATCTCCAACAGACGCGCTATATTGGTCGCGCGGCATAAAAACGTCCGATATAGCGCGCGCGGGACAGTATGTGGTGCTCCAGCAGGCGCGGTAAACGGCGCGGCGCTGTAAAAATTTTAGGGCGCGCGGCTTTTTGCACAATCCGGAGCGGCATATCTGGCGCGTCGGCTACAGCGCGCGGCATCGCTCGTCCAAGCGCGAAAAAGCCAACGGCTGGAAAATTCCTCCCGCGCCCGCGCCTTCATTTCCCCGCCCTACCGCCGGCGCGAAATCCGGCCGCCGCCGGTCCGACTCCGCCGCCGCCCCGCTACGCGCGCCGCCGCGTCGTAGATCCGCGTCGCCCGAACCTCCTCCCGGCAGCGGCGGACGCTCCGCCGCATTTGTGTCGCTCGCGCGGCCGCCAGCGACGAGTTGTAGTCGGCGGTCCTTCTCCGCGGCCCCCTTCGCGCCGCCGTCGCGTTCTCCTCCGCACAGGCGTCGACATGTCGTCCTCGTCCTCCTCGAGCTTGCTTGCAACATGGCGCGCCCATGGTGCTCGCCCATTTGCTTGCAAGGTATGAACCTCCGCCGGCCGGCCTCTATTATACTCACCAAGTAGCTACAAAAGTTCATAGTGAAGTAATTTCATACATATGTTTGTAGAGTTCCTCATATGATTCATCTGATGACGAGTTCGACCAAGAAGAAGAGGAGAACATATCGATACTATTAGCATACCGCGCCGTTAAGAGACCAAAATTTGGTGGATCGGTGTTCGGTAGACGAAGTTGTGGAGAGAAAGGATTGAAGGGCATGAGAAGTTGATGCGGTCGTATTTCAATGAGAATCCGATTTTCCCGAAAGCTATTTTCGGCGGCGTTTCCGGATGAGTCTCAACTTGTTCAAGCACATTGCAACGGAGGTCACCAAATATGATCGCTTCTTTGAGCAAAGGAGGAATACCGCCGGAGAACTTGGCCATAGCACATATCAAAAGGTGACCGCCGCCTTGCGTATGTTGGCATATGGTATACCGGCGGATCTTATTGATGATCATTTGGCCATGGGAGAGAGCACTTCTATCTTGTGTGTGAAGCGCTTTGTCGTTGCAATTGTCAATGTCTTTGGCTCCACATACTTGAGAGCCCCCAATGCTCAAGACACGGCAAGGCTTTTGGAGATCAACGCCAACCGGGGTTTCCCGGTATGCTTGGTTCCATTGATTGTATGCATTGGAGTTGGAAGAATTGTCCAGCGGCATGGCATGGACAATTCAAAGGCTACAAGAAGGATGCCACCATAGTACTTGAAGCGGTGGCCGACCAAGAGACTTGGATATGGCATGCTTTCTTTGGAATGCCCGGATCTTGCAATGACATCAATGTTCTTCAACGGTCACCACTGATGACAAGACTTGCAATACGGGAAGGTCCATTGGTGGAGTTTGAAGCAAATGGCCACAAGTACAACTATGGCTACTTCCTCGCCGACGGCATATATCCAAGGTGGCAAACATTTGTGAAGCCAATTATTCAACCAAGAGGTAAAAAGCAAACTCAATTCCACAATGCACAAGCGGCGGCTAGGAAAGATGTAGAGAGAGCATTTGGGATTTTGCAAGCCCAATTTGCCATTGCTAGAGGACCGGCTAGATTTTGGGATCAAGAATGCCTTTGGTATATCATGACCGCGTGTGTAATCATGCACAACATGATTATAGAGGATGATTGCGGAAAAGATGTGGATCATACCCACTACGACTTGATGGGGGTTCCCGTGCAAGTGACGAGGTCCGCACATAGGATTGCCCGATTCATTGCCTCATACCATGCCACACTACAAGAGAGTTGATATACTGTGACGAAAATCCTCATGACGGTGGGTCGTAGCGTCATGGAATAGGGTAACATGTGACGTGTCACACCTACCGTCACAGATTCGCAGAAATCTGTGACACTCAGTTAATCACCGTCACGTGTTACAACATTCTGTGACGATATCGCTAGTTTCCATGACGAACGTGGTTGGGTCATAGAAGAATTTACTCGGTGGTGCTAGACTTTCATCACTTATTTACAATTAAAGTGGGATACATGTAGGTGGAACCCAAATGTTAGCAAAAAATAAGTAAAATCATAAAAAGATAAAAAGCTAAAGAAAAATCGTTGTGCAAAGATGTGTATAGCCGGGAGTCAACCTACAACCTTATTAACCCTGTAGTGTCTTCAACATTAAAAAATCAGTTAAATTGAGGACCAACGGATAGAACCACGTTCTTCCGTGTGTGCGCGGGAAGCTTTACTTGGAGGTGGAACCGATATGTTGAAAAAAAAACATGTTGATGTCCCTTTTTACGTCTTAGGGGTTGGACCATGGAACTCTAAGATTTTTAAAGTTATATATTTCCTACTTTTTAAATTAGATGTAACTGACGGGAAAATCCTTCTATTTTTGTCAAACAATCCTTCATTTACCCCCGCCCTTTTTCACAAAAAAATATATAGTTAGCAATTTTTTTTCCTTTTCCTAAAATCCGGGCCGTAACTAACCTACTGTGGTATGCTCAAAAAAGAAAAAAATCTAACCTAGTGTGCCCCAACCGTCGGTCAGCAAAATAAATCACCCCACGATCTTATTCCGCGCGTAGCCCCCTCCCTGTTTTCTTGCACCTATTCCGCCGCTTCACGCCATCGATCAGATCGGAGGAGGAGCCCTCCGATCCGACCTCCCCAATGTGCGTACCGTCGGACTCCCCTCCGATCAACACGATCCCAACGCGTAGCTGCGTCGCCGCCGGCCTCTCCTGCGAACTACCCTGCCCCAACACGCTGCATCTTCGCCGCCGGCATATCCTGTTGGATCGATGCTTCCCGCCTCACGTGCGACGTCCTACTCCGTGCCCCATCCCAGATGGACTCACGCGACCTTGGCCCAGTGCCTCATCCACGATAAACTACCACGAGCGCGCCCGGGCGCCTCTTCCCGACGCCCTCCCCCAATCGCCCCTGATTCAACTTCTGTTCGATGACAGGTACTCCTTAACGATTTGATTCCTCTGCGTTTTACTTGTGGCGTTCATGCTGAAACAAAGCAATAGTATAGGATACAGTGTAGTATCTGGTTACGTGCTAGTTAGTTCAACTTGCAAATTTGTTCACTAGTAAGCTTTGTTACCTTCTGCTGCAATTCGCCATTGATCTTGATGTGGCTCCGTGATTTGCCTAGATTAATCACTGTCAGGTTTTGATTGAGCGGACTTGGTTGTAGCCTAATTCACTGTGAGATTAGTAAGTCATTAATTTTCCTTTGTATTTGTATCTAATGTCTACCACGGACTTCCTTGATTCACTCTTTATATTTATCTATTTGATAGTTGCATTGTCAAATCTGTTCTTTCATGCCATTTTTTTCTTTGTTAGCTTTCTTCCTTCAGAAGGTTCTTGAAGTTGGGATTGTTATTTGGTTTAGGATCAGGTAACACATTAAACACATGCAAAAGCATGTTAATTTTGAACTACTATTGATCGCCAACTTTATTAGCTCCTTTGCTAATTTCTTACCTAGTATAAGATGCTACTGGTAATTGCAATCTATCATTGTTGTAATTGCAGAGTCCGGCTGATGGTTTAATAACTTATTCCCCTCATTTGGGAAATTGTACGCAATGCATGGCTCACACTGCAGTTAGTCATATATGATGTGAAGAGTTACTGGTAATATTTATATTTTGTTTCAGCCCTAAGTATCTAAATTATATTTGCTGCAGTTGCCCTTTCCATTGGATTACATATATGCAGATCATGGGCGCAAGGTACCAATTTGAATGCTCAAGCATTAGTTTACCTACTTGAAGTTTTATACTGTATGCTATATGATATATGCGCACTATATACTTGGAATACTGCTTTGCATTCACAATGTATGTTAAACTTGTTATATTGGGATCAACGTGATTGATAGTGTAGTAGCAAAAATTTCTTATCATCTGCAGGTCAATACATGTGGGGTTTCCTCCTTGGAGGATGGAGAAACATCACTTTATTAGGATCAACGTGATTGATAGCGTAGTAGTAAATCTTGGGTATCACTCTTGGCAAGTTTGGACTTGTAACCATAGGTTATTATTGACTCAAGTGTATGAATCATATTCTGAAAATCTCACACTTACTACTAGGTACCAGTATGGCAGTATGTGTATGCATCTACATCTGGACACAGTTTCATGATTTACTATGCTTCATTATATTTTATTTCAAATTTTAGTAAATTTGAATG
This sequence comes from Lolium rigidum, assembly GCF_022539505.1. NCBI lineage: Eukaryota > Viridiplantae > Streptophyta > Magnoliopsida > Poales > Poaceae > Lolium > Lolium rigidum. The sequence continues at coordinate 285,204,803 of NC_061509.1, read as the reverse complement.
CTAAAATTATTATGGGTAAATGCCGCTAATTATTTTTTTAGGTCCAAGAAGGATGCACAGCCTGTTGGAAAAAAATCTAGACTAGGTAAAAATCTACATCCTTTGTTTCTTCTAGTATGTCCATTTAGAGATGTTACTTAGTTAACCGCTGCAGGTTCTGTTCATAACATCAAGGTATGATGCTACATTTATTGTTAGGTTGCACTCTTGTGTCAATCGAAATCAAATTCCTGTATAAAACTTTCTAATTGAGTGCAGCAGGCTCAAACATAGAGTGGACCTGAGGATACTTCGGTTGGAAACAATTCTTGGCTTCTCGCGTTTGCTTCAACTTCAGTCTGCACGGAAGTGAAGAATAACCATGTGTGTTTGTAGAATTGGAGAAAAACATTAGTAGTGTAGTTTCTGATCGGTGCAATGGAATAGCTAGTGCGTGCAATTTATGAGTTTCGGTGTCAATTTATTTCAGCACGGTGATACTTTGTAAAGACGGTATGTACTTTCTACTTTCAAGCAATAAAGAAAGATTTACTATGAAACTAAACACGTCCATAGGGTGCCGCACAAATATGTATGGGCCATTTCCGATGATTCAACAAAAACTGAATTAGTAAAGATGCCAATCAAAGCATAAATTCAAAATATTTATTTATTTTTGGAAAAATACGAATTAATAATCTAGGATTTTTAATGAACTAGTCTCATGACATCACCTATGATGTCATCCACATCCGTGACGCTAATCTGTGACGTTCTTTAGCCCTGCAATGGTCTCCTATGTGCTGACATCACATATGACGTCATCCATATTTGGTGACGTTTTCTCGTGCGCCGCGTCACTAGGTAGTAATCTGTGACGGGGATTCCGTGACGATGCTTGTGACGCTCAAACTACGTCACGAAGGGGTCTTTCGTGACGTTTATTGCTATTGCATGACGTATTGAGCTCGTCACAGTATATCAGATCTCTTGTAGTGCCATTCGGTGCAACGACACACATGATGAGCTTCAAAAAGATCTCATGGAAGAATGGTCGAATTGGAATGGACAACAATAGTTGCATATTTGTTGTATTTGTTTGAAAACTATGTGTTGTATTGTCTCAAAACCATGTTGTATTGTTGTATGTTGGACGTGTTGTATTTGGTGTGAAGTATTGTTGTGAACAATGTATTGTATTTGGATGGTACAATATACTTGTGAATTTTTATATATTGTTTGATCTTCTTGGATGCATACTTGTGTGTGTTTGTTGTTTTGCCACGCCCGCGCGCTGCAAAATGGCGCGTCCGGCGGAGGTGCTATTTTACCGCGCCAACGCGCGCTGCAAAATGGCGCACCCGGCGGAGGAGAAATCGATCCGGCGCGCGGCAACGGTTTAGCGCGCGCAGATTTTTGCTTTTGGCGCGCCGCGATATAGCGCGCCTGCAGAGATGCTCTTAGATTTTAGAAACTTCTTTATGTCCATCACTAATCCACACCTTCATATCTATTGAGTCGTGCCGGTCGAACATGTTTTATGTTTCCTCTGTATCCGCAACCACAGCATGGGTACATAGCAAAGTAGCAAACCAGGATCGATTGCAACCTACGTAGTTCGAGTTGCGCACTTGCGTACATGCGTACAACTACATTGTTGTTGTTGAGGTGGGAATGTACTAGTGTACTACTCTATCCAGATAAGCTAGAGAGGCCAAACAAGTGACGCGCCGAAGATAGCAACGCATACGTACGCACAAGGCAGCGTGTCAGATCAGTTGTGGATGTCTTGTGCGTACACCGTGGACCCTACGCTCGCTCGTGTCGTTACCTGTGACTTTGATCCAGCATTCCAGCCTCAACGAACGAACGAAGAGATGGATCCATAACCTGTGACGCCACCCATACCTGTCAAACCGTTATAACATACGTATGTCAAATCATGCATGCATGTGTAATGCCATTTGAAAAAAATAAACACGCGGCTGGTTTTATTCGCCACAGCACCAAAGCTGTGTGCCCCTTCTTTCTTTCTTGAGATTTATTATTAAGTTCCTCGCCATCTAGATTGAAACTTATGGTCATTTTGTGTAAAAGTATTTTGTATTTTTTTTTTGCGAAACACAGTACAATCAAAGACGCTCAAACATACGCGCACACACTCACCCCTACGAACACACACACGCACACCCTACCCTATGAGCACCGCCTCGCACTGAAGTTTTTTCTGAGAAACGGCAGAAGTGCTGCCTTTGTTTATGTACAAAGTGAAAAAAAAAAATTAAGTGCATTCGTTGGAAAAAACAGTACAGGTCAAGGGTTGAACCCGGCAACCCAACACACTTTACCCAATTCCCACGGTTGGCGTGGCAGCCCCAAATGCTAGGTCCCGCTGTTTTATGTTCTCAAAGGCCAAGGCGGCAAGTCGGGAAACGTTGATATGTATGAGGCGAGTGCTTTAGATTATGGGTATGTTCATTTCTTTCCATATGTTTCAAATGGTGTACAAGAATTTTCCACCAATGCACTGTTGTTCTTCTTTAGAGACTTATGAGATCATTTTATCCCACAAGTTGTTATCATCAGAATTTGACCGGATCAGAGGTGGGCCGCGATTGAAGATGGGCTTGAAGAATATACATAGAAGAAATACATGAATCGGCCTTATATGCAAATTTTGGGCTAGTTTGCCCGTGTATCTGTAACATAGTAGGATACGTGTCGGATTAGATGAAGTTTGGGCTCGTGCCCGGTTGGGATTATTCCCACGTTAGAAAGTCTACGGACTATAAATATGTATCTAGGGTTTATGAAATAAACAACAATCACGTTCACCACAAACCAATCTAGGCGCATCGCCAACTCCCTTGTCTCGAGGGTCTCTTCCGGGTAAGCACCATGCTGCCTAGATCGCATCTTGCGATCTAGGCGACTACACGTTTATTCGTCGTTCATGCGTTGCTCGTGCTCGAAGCCTTTTTGATGGCGAGCAACGTAGTTATCATAGATGTTTTAGGGTTAGCATTGTTCATCGTATCATATGCTATCGTGGTGCGACCCTTAGGCATCTAGCCGCCCTTACACCTATCTTGGGTGTAAGGGCGGCACCCCATTTGATCATTGTTTAGTAGATCCAATGTGTTATGATTGCTCCTTGTTCTTCAAGGATTAGTTTAATATCTGCATAGTTAGGCCTTACAAACGGGTTGAAGGATCCAGTGGCGCGTAGGGTGTAGTTTGCTAGCCCTAGACAGGATGTTCCGAGGATCAACTTCGTGTTGGTTTTTAGGCCTTGTCTAGGGTCGGTTTACGATCACCGTGCGTGGCCGCGAGGCTCAATCACGAGTAGGATGTTCCGATTATGCGGTGAAAACCCTAAATCGTAGTAGGTCGTTTTAGCTTTATTCGATCAAGCAGGACCACCATCCGATCGTACACCTCGTACGCATCATGGGTGGATCGGCTCCTTGAGCCGATTCACGAGACAACCTCGAGAGCCGATCGAGGCTCGTATTTAATGTTTACGTGTATGCCATGCGAGAAACTAAGCGAGGCATCATCCAACACCTTCCCGACCGGTATAGGTCGGGTGGCACGCCCTGCATCAGCATCGGACGTGCGTGCCGAAGGCTTTGCGGGCCGTCGCTCAAGAGGGACCAGGGCCAGCCGCGGTCTCGGGAGCCTCCCGGCTCTACTGTGTTGCCCGTCGCTGCCCGCCGGTGGGTTTCTGACCGCAACACATTCTGGCATGCCCGGTGGGACAATCTTCGACATCAACCGCATCGCCATCTACATCTGAGATGGCGGAAGGCACTCCAGTCAAGTACGAGGATCTGACCGATGAGCTCAAGAAGAAGCATGACGAGTTCAAAGCGGTCCTCGAAGCCGACCTCATCGGCTCTTTTCACAGAACCCGTTCACACGGCATCAGGTGGAAAGGGTTCTCACCTGAAGGCGCGCTCGATGGAGTGGACCTGTCCACCCCGTCAGAAGAACGCACCAGGTCCCTGCGTCAGGAGATTAACTTCATGGTGGCTCATTCGCCGCACCGCCATTCGAGAACCCGGTGAACACTTTGGAGCGTGTCGCTCTTCGGGTGATCCAGGAAATCATGAGCCATCAGTACTCTCCATCAGGACCAGCTCTGGGGACTCACCAAGGAGAGATGCCACTCCAGTCCCGTCCACCGCTGCCGTTCGCGTTGGCAGCACCAGAAGTGCCGAGTTCATCGGCATACGTCGTCTACAAGATCGGTGGTGACCCTAGTGACTACCAATTCTTGCATGAGGCGCCCAAGGAGATCCCTCACGGATACACGTGCGCATATGTGCCGGATCGCACGATAGCGGGCGCTCTCGAACCGAGGCCGCAACCGCGGGGACTTCCGGAACAGCGAGGAGGAACGTCGGGAACAGATCTTGAGAAGCGAGACGTGGCTAGCTAAGTATGCCACTCCGACAAACCTTCGCAGCTCAGCTCCTAGCGGTTGGCTCGGAGCTGGAAAAGCAAGCATGGGCTGGCTAAGTATGCCACCCCGGCGAATCTTCAGAGTTCGACGCCTGCAGCCATCACCGCGGATCAGATCTATACAATCCTAAAAGACCAGTTCGGCATGATGCCGAAAAGGAGGACAATCGGTTATTCCAAGCCGTACCCCAGCGAGTACGAGTTGATCCCGCTACCACCCAAATATCGGCTCCCTGATTTCACCAAGTTTAATGGATCAGATGGTTCCAGCTCCATCGAGCATGTGAGCCGATATTTGGCACAGCTGGGCACGATCTCAGCATCAGACGAGCTGCGCGTGAGGTTCTTCGCACGGTCCCTCACAGGATCGGCTTTCGGGTGGTACACATCGCTGCCACCGGACTCAATCCGGACTTGGAAGCGGTTGGAAGAGCGGTTCCACGTGCGGTATCACTCGAGAGGCTTCCGAGGCTGGCATTGCCGATCTAGCACAAGTACGACGAAGCGCGGGGAAACAGTGTCGGAATACGTCCAACGCTTCGGGACCGTTAGGAACCGATGCTATTCGGTTCATGTGAGTGAAAAGAAGCGATCGAGTTGGCGGTGGTGGGTCTCTCATCATCGATCAAGGACGTGGCCTCCCAAGCAGACTACCCTTCACCGGCACACATGGTGCGAAGGCGTCGACATATGAACAGCGCCACCCGGATGTTTACCGGGATAAATTCAAGCGTGCGGTGGTCCTAGTTGAGGCGAGATGAAGATGAAGGTGCTGCGGGAGATCAAGAGGTAGCGGTGGCTGAATGGACTCGGGGGCAAGCCCCGTGTCCCGTAAATGGGTTAAGCCACAAGGTCCTCCAAAAGGGTTTGACTTCGACGTGACCAAAGGCGAGCAGATTTTCGACCTCTTACTCAAGGAGAAGCGACTAAAGTTACCCGAAGGCCACAAGATCCCCACGGTGCGGGAGCTGAACGGGAATCCATACTCGCAAGTGGCATAACACGTTCACCCACGCCACCAACGACTGCGGGGTGTGGCGTCGGCAGGTCCAAATGGCGATAGAACAAGGGCGGCTAATTTTCAGCCAGTACGCCATGAAGGTCGACACACACCCCTTCCCCGCCGTTAACATGGTGGAGTGCACTTACCATGGAGGGTGCCAGCCAGGATTCTCGTGCAATATCAACATGGTAGGACCTGGGCACCACTCTGGTAAAGACGGAGATGAGGACAGCTGCTCTCATAACAAGGACACAGAGGAAGCCGCTCCACGCGATCGGCTCCGCCACGATGGCAAGCGCTACATCACAGAGGGAGAAGTGAGGAACGCAAGATATCAGCGACCTCTCTCTGATCACCACCTCAACAAGTATGTGGGTCAATACGACCAACGCCGGCGATACAACGATGATGATGAAAAAGATCGTCTGGCTAGGGACGCCAGGAGACACCGTCGGCATGATCGCGACGAGGAGAGATATGAGCGCCACGCCAAGGAAAAGTCGAGAGAGCAAGATGACGTGGATAGGCACTGGGACTGCCCCTTCTTCAGACACTGCTGGGATTCAGGAATGAGCCGATTGCCTACAATCGGCAACTGTCCAGAATGTAGACAAAAGAGGAAGGATGCAGCTAACGTGTCCGTGTTCAAACGTCTAGGGCCTCTCCCGCCTCGGAACAAGCACACTGAGTCCGCTCGGGTAGAAGATCTCAAGGAACTAGAGGACGATGATGAAGAAGACAAGTATCATCGACCAAGGTGGTGCCCTGATGGGCTCAGCCGTTCTCAAAAGCGTAGGGTTCAGCGACTACGTGGGTTGGAGGAAGCCGAAAGGTTATACCTGCACACGTTGAGGAAGGCGCGGCCTGATCTGGCCGCTAAAATTCAGCGAACCACGGACGAAGAAGGTCGGCCACGAGAGGAAAGAGTGGCGCCCGCAGACAAAGAAAGCCGATGATGAGACATCGGTGGCACAAACATGGTGTTCATCCTTCCAACGGAGATTAGTGCTCCGGGATTAGACGAAGCACTGTGGCACAACTTGATCGCGGCCCACGGCCGGTTATCTTTGAGAAGCCACGAGAAAGAAGCTACAGGCATCTGAAGGCCCTGTACTTGCGAGGTTACATCAATGGGCAGCCTGTCAACAAGATGTTGGTGGACACCGGAGCAGCAGTCAACATTATGCAATACTCCATGCTACGTCGGTTGGGACGCTCTAGCTCGGATCTGATCAAGACCAATGTGACACTGAGCGATTTCAACGGCCAAGCATCTGACGCACAAGGTGTTCCGAACGTGGATCCGACCGTAGGAAGGAAAACCATCCCTACGACGTTCTTTATTGTCGACGGCAAGAGCACTTATGTCTGTCCTACTAGGGAGAGATTGGATCCACGCCAAGCTGTTGCATTCCATCCACGATGCACCAATGCCTAATACGGTGGGATGGAGATGAAGTAGAAGTCGTCCACGCAGATGATTCAGCCGAGATTTCAACGGCCGGCATGAACGTTTGGGAGACATCAGGCCAAGAGCCACTCTCAGGCATCAATTTGGACGACTGCGAGCGCATCGACATGACGAAGGACGGGGTTAGGCTGGTTTTATCCACCGGCCTGACCGTGTAACAAAAGCAACATCTATGGACAAACGTGGCGATGCCGATCCATGTGATCGGCCCCAAAGATCTGTGAAGGAACATTGCAAAACCTTCATTGAGCAATTCAACATGGAGGCCGATTCCAGCAATCGACCAAAATTATCCTCACCATGCGTTCTGCCTGGGTTCAATGTCGATCTAATGGGCAATGGGTTTACATCGGCTGATGAGTTGGAAGAAGTCAACACTGGTCTCAACCAAGCCGACGTTCGCATATAGTGCCTTGGCTAACCACAGAGCCGATTTCAGCAGATACCTGGCAGAATCGGCTCGGGGGGCACCTAATCAGATGAACATGTGCGATACATGCGTAGTGAAACATTGGGGGCCGATAGAAAAAATCGGCCCGTTAAAAAAAAATTCTCATACAGCCGATGCACGGACATCGACTTTAGAGCTAAGGAACAAAGCCGATGCACGGCCATCGACTCTAGTGCAATTACACAGGATCTACCCGCTGCGTGTTCAAGACGCGAATGGCCTTCCAACCCTTCTCTTCGAGGACCTCCAACTCTGTGCGCAAGGTTGTCAGTTCAGCAGTGCTGTCAGAGGAGTTTTGGCGTACAAGGCAGCCTTTTGCTCATTAAGCCGTTGCTGATCATCTGTAACATCGGCTTTCAACGGAAGAAAGGTGATTGGCTCTGGCTGGCTCTGCATGGTGGTTTTCTCAGATTTGCGCGAGCTCGGGTCCATTTGTCTGAATTGTGTGTCCTCACCACTGTTCTTGCCTTGATTGAGGCTCGGGGGCGGCTGACCAGCGGATGCTCTGTTTTTAGAAGCCGATTGGGGTGTCATCGGCTGGCCTTGCATCATGACCTTCTTCGAAGGCGGTGAGTTGTTGCAGAAGAAGACCACCAGAGCTGCTGGAAGGAATCGGAAAGGAGAGCCATCATCGTCTACCGGGTCTGGATCGTCCTGTTGCTGCAAATCACGGCTGGGTCGAGATGTGTCGCGAGGATTGAAGAGTATGCAGCCTTGATAAGTGATAACGTTAAGGATCTTACAGAATTCAGGCTTTGGTCACTTGAAAAAATCAAGGAGTACAAAGTATCATGATCAGTTAAAGACCGATATGCTGCTATCGGTTCTTTGCGTGGAGACTTACTTTGGCAATCGGCGAAACTGGTAAAAGGACAGAATCGGCTTAGAGATATTTTCTTCATTAATTATGGGATTTCTTACAAGGAAAGAGCCGATTGCTCAAGGGAGGAAGAACAAAAGAAGGGTCTATTGACCAATCTACTACTACTAGGCCTACACTAGGAGATCCTAGTCTACGGGCCGTCGCTGCCCTCGTCATCATCCTCGGAGCTCTCATCGGCACTGCTGCCGGCGGGCTCCTCGTCACTGCTCCCGTAGCCCTCTACGGGAGCTTCATCCTCCTCGTCATCGTCACTGTCGTCGTCATCCCACCAGGTGCGGAGGCGTTTCGCCGGTGGGTAACCCTCGAGGGAGTCGTCGTCGTCGTCTTCCTCCTCCTCTTCCTCGGAGGAGGTGTAACCGTCCCGGGGAACAAGTCATCCTCGCTTTCCGATTCCGGTTCCCCATCGGCGAGGAGCTGGAGATCTTCATCTCCGCCGGTCAAGGACTTGTCGTCCTCGGACCGGACGGAGGAGGCGTGGTCCTCCTGGTCCCACTCCTCTGGTGCACGTATGTCCTCCGGCGTCGGCTCGCGGGAGGAGGAAGACCGATAGGAAAGACCGGAAGAGGAAGAGGAGGAAGAAGACATGGTGGCGCAGGAGGGCTTTTGGAGTGCTAATGCGAAGAGGATGAAGAAGCGAACTGTTTGGAACGGTTAAATAAAAGGGGATATAGTGGAGATTCAATGCCACAGCAGTTTCCGAGGAAGTGGTGCCCAACAAAGGAAAAAAAAATTTTTTGCCAGGACACGCGGAGAAGTGGAGGAGGCAAGGCATCATGATGAAGGATACTGCGGCGGTTCTGCTCTTCCACGACATGACCCGACGAAAGAAAAGCATAATGATTTTGGAAATGTCATTTCCAAAACCAGGGGGGCATGTGTTATCACCAGAATTTGACCGGATCAGAGGTGGGCCGCGATTGAAGATGGGCTTGAAGAATATACATAGAAGAAATACATGAATCGGCCTTATATGCAAAGTTTGGGCTAGTTTGCCCGTGTATCTGTAACATAGTAGGATACGTGTCGGATTAGATGAAGTTTGGGCTCGTGCCCGGTTGGGATTATTCCCACGTTAGAAAGTCTACGGACTATAAATATGTATCTAGGGTTTATGAAATAAACAACAATCACGTTCACCACAAACCAATCTAGGCGCATCGCCAACTCCCTTGTCTCGAGGGTCTCTTCCGGGTAAGCACCATGCTGCCTAGATCGCATCTTGCGATCTAGGCAGCACTACGTTATTCGTCGTTCATGCGTTGCTCGTGCTTGAAGCCTTTTTGATGGCGAGCAACGTAGTTATCATAGATGTTTTAGGGTTAGCATTGTTCATCGTATCATATGCTATCGTGGTGCGACCCTTAGGCATCTAGCCGCCCTTACACCTATCTTGGGTGTAAGGGCGGCACCCCGTTTGATCATTGTTTAGTAGATCCGATCCGTTATGATTGCTCCTTGTTCTTCAAGGATTAGTTTAATATCTGCATAGTTAGGCCTTACAAACGGGTTGAAGGATCCGAGTGGCGCGTAGGGTGTAGTTTGCTAGCCCTAGACAGGGATGTTCCGAGGATCAACTTTGTGTTGGTTTTTAGGCCTTGTCTAGGGTCGGTTTACGATCACCGTGCGTGGCCGCGAGGCTCAATCACGAGTAGGATGTTCCGATTATGCGGTGAAAACCCTAAATCGTAGTAGGTCGTTTTAGCTTTATTCGATCAAGCGGGACCACCATCCGATCGTACACCTCGTACGCATCATGGGTGGATCGGCTCCTTGAGCCGATTCACGGGACAACCTGAGAGCCGATCGAGGCTCGTATTTAATGTTTACGTGTATGCCATGCGAGAAACTAAGCGAGGCATCATCCAACACCTTCCCGACCGGGTATAGGTCAGGTGGCACGCCCTTGCATCAGCATCGGACGTGCGTGCCGAAGGCTTTGCGGGCCGTCGCTCGGAGGGACCAGGGCCAGCCGCAGTCCTGGGAGCCTCCCGGCTCTACGGTGTTGCCCGTCGCTGCCCGCCGGTGGGTTTCTGACCGCAACACAAGTCGATACCCCATATGTGGAGGCGTCGTCCAGGTTAATTTGCCGGCATGGCCTGACCAGTCCGGATCTTCACGTTATGACACACTGCCTTCAAGAAAGGGCAATCCTTGCATAGCTGAATGTCCATTTCTGGAGCCTGGAGATGGGGTTGTGGGGCCATCCTCTTAGGGCGAGCCTATCATTTGTGAGAATTCTCCCCTGTAACACCAGCCATGAGAAGAACTAGCAGTTGGCATGACGCGGAGAATCTAGGAACAGAGCCTAGGAACTATGCCAGGAAATCCATGGAAGAAGAGTAGATCCCATTAGCCGTCCAGCTCGAGGAGATGGAGTCGTGTCTGTTCATATGCAGCTGAATTTGAGACAGAAATTCCCAAATCTTGACGAACTCAAACAATTGCGCGGGAGAGTTGATGTGAGCGTTGAATCTTATCCATTTTTCATATTGAAACTCCCTTTTGACCGCCTTGCCACCATTGCATAGGGATATAATGGTGGATGCATAGAAAACATCCATGTCGGGTTCGTGAAACAGCAATTGCATCCCCACCCATTGCCTTTCATGGTCAGTCCATTGATACGACAACCACTCGTATTTTGTATCTCTCAATATATTTTTATCTTGTGATTTATTAATTTCCTCTCCATCTAAGCTTAAATTGAAGTCTTCGAAGGTTCCAAATCCTTTGGAAGTTCTTCCATGGATTTTTTATTTCTAAGATTGAATCCTATAGATTTTTTTCTAAACAATAATGTGTGCTACATTCCATGAGAAATCGAACTTTCACTCCAGCCTCGTTGTAAGAAGCTTTACTTTTCCTCCGGTGAAATCAGGTAAACTTTGATAAATATAAAAGCCTATAGAATAGAAATGTGAGCCACACATCAATCCTCCATTTTTTTTATGTTACTTCCTTTTTGAAATCCTGCAAATGAAAGAAGCCCTGAAATGTGTTGGCGCAATCCTATGATCGAAACTATAGCAATGCTAATATTTCCTTTGGAACGCACCCACTCATGCAGTGGTGGAGCCACACATGAGCTGTGTAGTCAAGTGACTACACAGTTTATTGTTATATAAGAGAGAAATTATGGGGAAAATGATGAAAAATTTATGTGAATACATGTATATGACTACACAGTTTTGAATTGACTCACAAGATTGAAGTTCTGGCTCCGCCACTGCACTCATGTCCTTTCCTAAAATTCCTTTGATAAAAACTACTACTCCCTCAGTTTCATAGTTCTTGACGTGCTATTCAAAATTTGAACCAAAACAAGACATGAATTAGGTAACGGAGGGAGCGAAAGAAAAGAAAAGTGCTAGTAGTAGAATTTATCTCTTGAGTGGATACTGTGTTACAGTGTTAGTATGTTAGTGGGCTGGAGTGCCGCATGCCATGCTTTGCTTATTGGGCCACTTGTGCTCAAATGTATCAAGCATAACGGGCCCGTTTTGATTGTGCTGATTGATTCGAGTCAAAGCAATGAAAGCCGTGTTGCTACGGGAGGGCTGGGTGACTCCTCCATTCCATTCCTTCTTTCTTTCTTCTCGGTCGTCAGAATGAGTTGAACTGCCGCCGACGACTTGACTCCCTTTTTTTTTTCCATTAGCACCAAAAGATTATCTGTCTGCTTATTTGGCTGACTTGGAAAGAGAGAACTCGTCTCATTTGTTTGATTGGAAGTACTCCGTCCAAAAGTAAATACGGAGTAACTAATACTCCCTCCGTTTTTAGATATAATATGTTTTTTGAGAAAAGTTTTCAAAATATAACGTATTGTGTTGGACAACCTGTGTGGATTTTTTTTTGGAATTTAATTGTGTTTCCTTGTCTTTTCAAAACTCCTCTATTTTCTCACGTTAATTGTACAAGATCAATCCCGCCAAATCTTTGTGTGATTTTTCCTCTTTGTGCGTTTTTTTAAATTTCCGTGCTAAATATCTAGAAACGGAGGGAGTAGTTATCTAGATTTACATGTATCTATAATTATACACCAAAATATGTCTAGACACATTCGAATATAGACATAAAGAAGTTCCTTAAAAATACTACATGAATGAGCTGCACACTAACGGGCAGGGGCAAGAAAGTACAGAGCAGCCAAGCAGACAGATACCTCTTCGGTCTTCACCAGTGTCGACGAAATACGGAGTGTGCAACAAGTAGTCGTGCATATAAGTTTGACCGGCCGTCTGCGCTTTGTTTTTTTTTCTCGCGTGCTTGGTTGGATGTAGTCCTGGTCATGGTCGTGGTCGCCTCGGCAGTCGCCATGGATCGCACACGCACATGCAGTAGGTTCAGGTCGTACGAACAGCCGGTCAGTGTTACTCTGCAGATAGGAACAAGAAGAGATCGATTCATCGACGGCAACAACCTAATTGTGCGGCACCGTCGTCGATCGATCCGAGGTGTCTGTTCAGTAGCAGCCCACGGCAAGACGCCGCGATTGACCGGCTACGTATTGGGCTGCGCCGCCACCCCTACCTCACTCACGCCCTATCTCCTCCTTCCTTTCTAGATGCTCAAAGGAGGGCCTAGTTTTATGGATATCAAAACTTGTTAAACAATTTATAAGCTTGATTTGCAGAATTTATTCAAATGTGTGGGCTGAATGGCCGTTTTGGCAGGCCGTTTGGGGGACACGGTTGCAAAAAACCGCCACCCTTATACAAATCTCCTCCGCACCGCGACCCCTTCCCCCCTTTTGGCCGAAAATGGCTCTGCTGAAAGTCAAATTAGGGGGAGGTGGGGGGGGGGGGGAGTGGAGATGCTCTTAGACATCATTTTATTTGAGAGACGTCCTGATACTTCGAATCACACCGTACAACCGAATTTTCAAGAGCATGTACCATGATAAAAAAATATAAAGATGAATCCACAAATATTAAGAAATAACGAATTGAATAGTTTGATGAACAATATCCAAAGTATTGTTCACAATAGTCTTTTTTGTTTTCACTGTATAATAAATTTGAACTTGATTTTTTTTGCATTATAAGGGTATATCATGTTAATTTTTATTTTCAAGAAATTTTTATATTGACACCCTTGAGAAAATTGGACCACCAGAACTTTCTTTATGCATGAAATATACGTTTCTCACAATAACCAACATGACCGGTGACCGATGAAGCACTAAATGTTTGGGGACACACTAAAACCCGAAAGACTCGAGTGGTTGCGTCATGTCTTTCTATATATGACAAGGGTCAAGGGCGCATGATTCGTCTATAAATAGCAAGCTTTCTCCATGAAAACCAACACAATGTAGAACAACAGAATATTAATGTGAAGATATGTGAGAAGAGCTGGAGGCTTGATTGAGAGAGCGGGTAATAAACCTTACTCTATGTGGAAAGCAGACAACACATGGTGATTTGATGGGAATAGGATGCGCTGGGAATCCCGTTAAAACTATTAGCCCCTTGATTTGACGAGCCTTCATTGATCTGTGTACTCATCACTCATGTAGCACCCACTTGTACCGCGCTGCTTCGCCTATCTCGTTTAGACTTGCTTCGGTCGGGGGTCTCGGGGCTACAGTTCATTGGGTGCGTTATAAAAGCGATAAGCAAATAACGAAGAACGAAACAAGAACACACGCAGGGGACACAAGATTTAACGTGGAAAACCTCTTCCAACACAGAAGGGGAAAAACCACGGACGCCAGCCAGCAAAACTTCACTATATCGGGAGGTGTTTACAAACGCCGTGGGTTATCTTATAATCTGATAAACCCTAGCCGGCGGCTTACAAGATGTATATATAGGCGGTGCCAACGATCCGTACCGTACCGCGGGGGGCTGCCGCCCCCCGCACCCCCCTTCACAGGCGTCCCTGCAGGGCACGACGTATGGGCTAACTTCTGACCCCGCTACGCTTCGGCCCAAGCCTCCGGCGACGGGCCTCGCTCCGCTCATCAGAAGTTAGCCTCCCTTTAGTATATGAATTTGGATCACAATACAACAAACTCCACCTTGAGACAAATTCCATCTTGTAGCATGAACTTCAACAATCTCCTGAACAACAAAGGAAAAACACTTGCTGGCGCCAACAGACCACTTGGGCTAAGCAGTTATACCAACCAAGCTCGAGCAAAGCTCAAACTTGGAAACAGGAACTGGCTTTGTCATCATATCGGCAGGATTATCATGAGTACTTATCTTGCATACCTTCGGTTTACCTTGAGCAACAATGTCGCGAATATAATGGTACTTGATATCAATGTGCTTTGTCCTCTCATGGAACATTTGATCTTTAGTAAGGTATATTGCACTTTGATTGTCGGAAAACAAGTTAATGCAAGAATCATCTCCACAAAGCTCGGCATACAAACCTTTCAACCAAACAGACTCTTTGCCAGCTTCATTAATTGCTATATATTCTGCTTCGGTCGTAGATTGGGCAACAACAGATTGTAACGTTGCCTTCCAACTCACAGCACATCCACCAACAGTGAACACATAACCTGTGAGGGATCTTCTCTTATCCAAATCGGCAGCAAAATCTGAATCCACATAGCCTACGAGTCCCTCGCCGGTCTTGCCAAACTTCAAGCAAGCTTTGGATGTGCCACGAAGGTACCTGAAAATCCACTGAACAACTCTCCAATGTTCTTTACCAGGATCAGCTAGGTATCGACTGACCAAACTCATAGCATATGATAAATCGGGACGAGAACAAACCATGGCATACATCAAAGAACCAACAGCACTAGAATATGGAACTCGAGACATGTACTCAATATCTTCATCAGTACTAGGACATTGCAATGCTGACAATTTGAAGTGAGAAGCAATTGGTGTACTAACGGACTTTGCATCATGCATATTAAAACGATGAAGAACTTTACGAATGTAATTTTGCTGACTAAGAAGTAACACACTAGATTTTCATGTCTCTTGTAATTTCCATACCTAGTATTTTCTTAGCAGCACCAAGATCCTTCATCTCAAACTCACTACTTAACGAGTGACTTTAAAGTAGTGATCTCTTTCTTGCTCTTGGCGGCAATCAACATATCATCAACATATAACAGCAAGTATATTGGTGATCCATTAACAAATTTGATATAAACACAACTATCATACTTAGATCTCTTAAACTCATGTGCAAGCATAAATGAATCAAACCTTGTGTGCCACTGTCTTGGAGACTGTTTCAAACCATAAAGGGACCTCTTCAACTTGCAAACAAGATCCTCCTTACCAGGCACAACAAAACCTTCAGGCTGGTCCATGTATATCTCCTACTCAAGCTCACCGTGCGAGAAAGCAGTCTTTACATCTAGCTGCTCAAGCTCAAGATCATGCATAGCCACAATACCAAAGAATGCACGAATGGAACTATGCTTCACAACCGGAGAGAATACATCATTATAATCAATACTGGAATTTGGCTGAAACCTTTTGCTACTAACCTTGCCTTATACCTCGGAGGCTCATTAGGAGACAAACCTTCCTTTCTTTTAAATATCCACTTACAGCGGACAGCCTTCTTTTGTTTAGGCAAGGGCACAACATCCCATGTGCCATTCTTGTCAAGCGATTGCATCTCCTCTTGCATAGCAGAAATCCACTTCATGCGGTCAACGGATGCAACGGCCTCAGTATATGTAGCAGGTTCAATATCATGCTCCACCTGTTCAGCACAACTCAAAGCATGATGAACAAGATTACATTCTTCAATTAAACGAGGACGTGGACCTTTGTTACGCCTCGGTCTATCGGCGACAATGGAACCATTTGTTTGCTGCAAAACAGTGGTGAGTGCTCGAACAACGGTGTTATCATTTTCAGCAACATCATTTTCTTTCTCCTCCACGTGCTCCACCCGCACGCTGATCCTCTGTTGCTCATCATCGGAACTATCGGAAAAATCAACAGCATCGGTAACATACGTAGATGAACTCTTATAAAACATGACAGACCTCATTAAAGACTACATTCCTGCTATGCAAAACTTTCTTAGTTTCAGGATTCCATAACTTGTATGCCTTAACTCCCGAACCATAACCAAGAAACACACACTTAACGCCACTGGGCTCTAGCTTTCCATTATCAACATGAGCATAAGCGAGTGCAACCGAAAACTCTCAAGCTGTGAATAATCAGCGGGTGAACCGGACCATACCTCAATAGGAGTTTTCTTATCAAGCGGAATACAAGGTGACCTGTTTATCAAGTAACGAGCGGTGGAGGCTGCTTCGGCCAAGAAACGTCTATGCATACCAGCATTAGACAACATGCGGCGAGCCTTGGAGATGATGGTTCTGTTCATCCTCTCCGCCACACCATTCTGCTGAGGAGTATATGGGATGGTGTGGTGCACGACAATGCCTTCGTCCATTGCAATAATCATTGAAAACAGTAGAACAAAACTCCATGCCATTGTCAGTACGAAGCAATTTAACTTTCTTTTCTGTTTGCTTCTCTACCATAGCTTTCCACTTTCTAAAGGCATCAAACACATCAGATTTATGTTTTAGAAAGAAAGGCCACACTTTTCTGGAGTAATCATCTATGATAGTAAGCATGTAATTTGCACCACCAAGAGAAGTCTTGCGGGAAGGTCCCCACACATCAGCATGTACATAATCTAAAATCCCTTTAGTGGTATGAACGGAAGCATTGAATTTAACTCTTTTATGCTTACCAAACATGCGGTGCTCACGAACTCAAACTTACTCAAATTGCAGCCATCTAGCGGGTCTCTCCTGTGCAATTCTGCCATGCCATGTTCACTCATATGTCCAAGACGCATATGCCACAGATTAGTTTTACCGGGTTCATCGGGAATAACAGCAGCAGCAATACCAGACAAAGTGCTACCTCTAAGAACATATAACTTTGCAGAATTCATATCACCAATCATGTGAACGAGAGAACCTTTTGATACCTTCAGAACTCCGCGAGAACCGGAGTGTTTGTACCCGTCAACATCAAGGGTGCCGAGAGAGATCAGATTTCGGCCATGCCGGTATGTGTCTCACATCTGTCAGAGTGCGTGTCATGCCATCATGCATCTTGATCTGGACGGAGCCAATGCCCACGATCTCACGTGGGTTGTTATCTCCCATACGCACAACATCTCCATTCCGCACAAACTCATAAGAACTCGAACCGGTCTTTGTTACGGCAAATATGAAACGAACATGCGAGAATCAAGGATCCACTCATCATTACCGAAACACAACCAGCAAACACAACTAGGCAATCGCCATCGGAATTATCACTTGGAAACAACGGCAGCCTTACCATCACCCTCGGATTTGTTTTTCGGTTGGTAAGTACCGTTTCTTTTCTCTTTGTTCCGCAACTTCCGAGCAATCATCAATATTGTGGCTAGTTTTCTTACGGTACTTGCAGAACTTACCATCTCGTTCCTTGGACTTTGAGCGACCTCTGTCGGTCTTGCTCTTATCTCTCGTTGTAGTTGTTGTAGTTGTTGTTTCTGTTCTCGGTCCTGCCTCGGACTCGCGGTGTTCTCGCCTTAGATGACGAACCCTCTGCCTGCACCATAGATTTCATCTTTTCCCTCTCGTTGGAGGGCCTCATAAACTTCGGCAAGGGTTAGTTCATCACGACTTGTATAACAAGGTGTCTCGAAAATTCGCAAAAGAATTAGGCAACGAGACTAACAGGTATAAGAGCTAGATCCTCATCATCATATTTTACCTCCATGGATAGCAAATCGAAACTTGATCTCTTTAAAGATCGATAGGTGATTCATCATTGACGCACCTTCTTGCAGCTTGTGCGAGAACAACTTCATCTTCACGTGCATCTTACTGGTTAGATCTTTGGACATGCGGATCGATTCCAGTTTCAACCACAGCACGCTGCTGGATTTCTCAGCCGAGCACTTCCTGCAAGATATTGTTGGATAGATGAAGCTGAATTAATGAAAAAGCCTTACGGTCTTTCCTCTTTTCATCGTCGGTCCAGGTCTTGGCATCTTTCTTGCCAAAACCATCAAGAGCTTCATCCAGATCAGAAGATTGGGTAAGTATCGCCCTCATCTTCACTTGCCACAGAGAAAATCTCGTGGTGTAATCCGAGCTGCGGTAGATCGAACTTCAAGGAAGACATGTTGCAAAACTCTAGATTGAAACACGGGCTACGATACCACTTGTTATAAAAGCGACAAGCAAATAACGAAGAACGAAAACAGGAACACACGCAGGGGACACAAGATTTAACGTGGAAAACCCCTTCCAACACGGAAGGGGAAAAACCACGGGCGCCAGCCAGCAAAACTTCACTATATCGGGAGGTGTTTACAAACGCCGTGGGTTATCTTATAATCTGATAAACCCTAGCCGGCGGCTTACAAGATGTATATATAGGTGGTGCCAACGATCCGTACCTCGCTCCGCTCATCAGAAGTTAGCCTCCCTTTAGTATATGAATTTGGATCACAATACAACAGGGTGTATCTATCAAAATGTAGTGTTTAGTGATATGGTAAGATTGGTAGTTTAGTTACATCTAGCGGAAAGGAAAAGGCACCACCGAGAAGGCTTCGTAGCTCAGCTCTTGGACAATAGCAAGCTTCCTTGCATGTGCTTTCTTGGAACGGATAAACGAGGTGGCGCAAGGGGTTAGAGGCTTGGACACGTGGGGAATCAGGCCAGGCATCACTGCGCTACTTTCAAAAGATCTGTTCCTGCTCTTTTTAATCAAGCTTCAATAAGTCTCCTCGGTAGATATCGTAAAACTCAGTGTAAATTTTGGAGGTAAACAAAAATTTATAAAAAGATTAGAAAAAATTATTCAATTGATTTTCTTTTAAAACACTATAGGCTACCTAGAATTGATTCGACATGCTTGGCCCTCTCAGCCAGTTCTGATTAGCTAGGACGGTATATATATATATACGAAATATAGACAGAAAGGAGTGTCTTAAGAATATGACTGAGGTGTGTAAAACTAGAGAACAGGTAGATTGCAACGGGTCTACTCGGTTAATTATCCGAGCCCCTCATATCTGGTATATATAGAAGATTACATGAGAGTTTGTATCAACTACTACATAGCATGTAAACCGACTCTATCTCTATCTCTAATACCCTCCCTTGATCACAACTTAGCCAAGTTGAGATTATGTCTAAATTCTAGAAAGGCTTTTACAGGAAGCGGTTTAGTGAAGCCATCTGCTACTTGATCTTTGGAAGGGATAAACCGAATCTCCAATTGTTTCCTTCGAACCTTCTCTCTAACAAAATGAAAATCTATCTCAATATGCTTAGCTCGTGCATGAAACACTGGATTAGCACAAAGATATGTTGCTCCCAAATTATCACACCAAAGACAAGGCGCTTGAGTCAACTTAATACCAAGTTCTGCAAGTAAAGACTGCATCCACATCATCTCTGCCGTGGCATCAGCCACAGCTTTATATTCGGCTTCGCATACTGGACCTAGAAACAGTCGCTTGCTTCTTAGCACTCCAAGAAATCAAGTTCGGTCCATAAAACACCGCAAAACCACCAGTGGAGCGGCGATCATCAACACAACCAGCCCAGTCTGCATCAGAAAAGGCACTCAACAGTGTAGATCTAGACCGCATAAACGTCAGTCATATATCCAATGTATCACTGATATATCTCAGTATCCTTTTTGCAGCTGTCCAATGAACTGTAGTGGGTGCATGCAAGTATTGACAAATCTTATTCACTGCATATGCTATATCAGGCCGAGTAAGAGTAAGATATTAAAGGGCACCAATCATACTCCTATAACTAGTAGCATCCTCAGGACCTAGCAAGTCTCCCTCATATGCAGTGATTTTTTCAGAAGATGACAATGGTGTAGAAACACCTGTACATTGTTTCATACCTGCACGTTTCAGCACATCTTGAGCATACTTTGACTGGTTAAGGAGCAACCCATCAGCAACTTGGTGAACTTCTATGCCCAAGAAATAATGAAGACTACCAAGATCCTTCAATGCGAATTCTTTGCTGAGATCTTTCAATAATGCCTGAGTTGCTTGCTCTGAAGAACTAGCCACAATGATGTCATCAACATATATGAGCATATAGATGGTGATATGACGCTTGCGATATATAAACAATGAGGTATCAGATTTGGAGGCAACAAAACCAAGTTTAACAAGCTGAGAACTCAACCGTGCATACCAAGCCCTAGGCGCCTGTTTAAGTCCATATAGAGCCTTTTCAAGTTTGCAAATATAGTTCTGTTTCCCCCTGTCTTCATAACCAGGAGGTTGTCTCATGTAGACCTGTTCTTCGAGAACACCATGAAGAAACGCGTTCTTGACATCCAACTGTCGCAAACTCCATCCCCGTGAAACAGAAACAGCGAGAACCAACCTGACAGTCGCAATTTTAACAACTGGACTGAAAGTGTCCTCATAGTCAATACCAAACCTTTGCTTGAACCCTTTAGCAACGAGTCGAGCTTTATACCTATCAATAGAACCATCGGCCTTCTGCTTGACCTTGTATATCCATCTGCAGTCAACAACATTAACACTTGTGCGAGGAGGAACAAGCTTCCATGTATTATTCCGCTTCATCCATAGCCTCCTTCCAATGTGGAATAGCCAATGCACTTTGAACATTTTTTGGTTCATCAACAGTAGACGAGAGACACCACGGAACTGTACCGTCCGTGTACTTGCGAGGCTGTCGAGGACGTGTAGATCGGCGAATATCCTGCTGCTGCACATGTTGAGCTACACCAGGAGAGGACACAGAGGATCCGGCACCAGGAGACAAGCTGGAGGAATCATCTGCTGCTGCTGTGCTGGTCCCGCGTGACGCAGAGGATCCAGTGGCCACCGATGTGGCCGTGTGCGGAGAAGGCACACGCGCAGAAGATCCCGGCGTGGCTGTCGCACGCGAGGGCCCGGCGCGGTCTCCACGCGCGCGCGACGAATGAGCCGTCGCTGCAGGTGACGCAGACGACGCAGGCGACACATGATCCGACGCAGTTGGCGCGCGATCCGACGACACGTGATCCGAGGAAGATGCTGAATCTGTCAAGAAATCTGCATGGTGTTCCGCGCCATCGTCTTCTTCTGCCACTATTTCATGTGAGCTGTTTTGAGTCAAATTTTGTCCGTTTTGCGTCAAATTTTCTCCTGCAACCGGCTGATGACCTGTAGTTACCTGAGGAACACAACAAGGAGAACTAGAAGCAGGATTAGTATGAAAATTAACCGCATGTGGATCATTAGTATTGTCACCCCCGTGGTCAAAATTGTGGAGAGTTGGATCAAGTAAGAGGATCTCGCGACGGAGGAGAGCACCAACATTTGGATGAAGTGTTTGAAAGGGAAACACAGCCTCATCAAAGACAACATCGCGAGAGACATACACACGACCTGTGGCAACCTCTAGACATTTAACTCCCTTATGGCGAGGACTATACCCGAGGAAGACACATTGTTTAGATCGAAAGGCAAGTTTGCGTTGGTTATATGGACGGAGATTGGGCCAACAGGCACAACCAAACACACGCAGGGATTGGTAGTCAGGTTGGGTGCCAAAGAGACGATGCACAGGGGTGTCATTGTGAATAACCTTGCTAGGTAACATGTTTATTAGATAAGTGGCAGTAAGAAAGGCTTCATCCCAAAACTTCAGGGGCATATGAGCATGAGCAAGAAGATACAATCCAACTTCAACAATATGACGGTGTTTGCGTTCAGCAGCACCGTTTTGCTGATGAGCATGAGGACAAGAAACTAGATGCGAGATGCCTTGAGACTGAAAAAGAGAATTAAGCTTGACATATTCTCCTCCCCAATCAGATTGCACAGTAAGGATTTTTCGATCAAGTTTCCTTTCAACAAGTTTTTGGAAGTTGACAAAAGCATCAAAAGCATCAGACTTCTTTTTGAGTAAATAGATCCAAGTGAACTTACTATAATCATCAATAAAACTTATATAATAATTATGTCGACCAACAGAGGTAGGTGCAGGACCCCATACATCAGTAAAAACTAATTGTAAGAGAGCTGAAGATACACTGGTGGAAATAGGGTAAGGTAGCTGATGACTTTTAGCTCGCTGACAAGAATCACAAATAGACGCTAAAGAAGATTGACTACTACAAGGGAGATTATTTTTGCTAACAACTTGTCTAACAATAACTATAGATGGATGACCTAGACGACTATGCCACTTTTCTTGTGAGGGCTTGACGACGATGAAGGCATGCTTTGAATCTTGAGAAGACACCAGGGAGGAAATAAAGGGATAGAGTCCACCAACACATCGGCCTCTATGAAGAATTGCTTGTGTGACCTGATCCTTGATCAAAAAGAAAAACGGATGAAACTCGATGTAAACACCATTATCAAGGGTGAAACGATGGACAGATAGAAAATTTTTAGAGGCAGTGGGAACATGAAGAACGTTGCGAAGATGGAAATTTCGAGCAGGGTGATGGACAATAGAATGACCAACATGGGAAATTTTCATACCTTGCCCGTTTGCAGTGTTGACCTTGTCAGATCCCTGGTAATTGTCTCGAACTGTCAAATTGTTGAGCTCGCTGGTGATATGATGTGTTGCACCGGTGTCAGGATACCAATTTGTGTCAATGCCATACGAAGCAACATGAGCTCCTTTTCCCTCAAACGAGTCATCGTCGCCATCAGTCCATCGGTACCAGCAGTCCTTGGCGGGGTGACCATCACGGCCACAGATTTGACACGTCACGTCGACCCACGGCGTGGTGCGGCGGCGACCACGGCCTCCTCCTTGCGCACGACCACCGCCACGTCCGGCCTGCTGCGAACGGTCATCAGAATAGTTGGTGTAGGAATGTCGGTCATCACGACGCTCAGATCGGCGATCACCACGGTCACCGCGATCACCGCGGTCACCGCCTGTGCGGTTGTTGGACTGTTGCCCGTACTGGCGCTGCTGGCGAGAAGCAAGATTGGCGCTGGTCTCGAAAGTCATCTCAGATGGACCAGCAAGCATAGCCTGGCGCTCATCATACGCTTGGAGCTGAGCATAGAGGTTGGCGAGGGAGATCGGCGTCGTGACAACACCGAGGGCAGCAACTAGCGAATTGTAACTTTGTCCGAGGCCGGCGAGGATGAAGGACACGTGCTTGCGCGTGGGCACCGGACAGCCTGCCGAGGCAAGCTCATCGACGATAACCTGCATCTTGGTGAGGAACGTCGCAGTAGAATCATTGTTTTTCTTTGTATTCGCCAGGGCGATCCCCAGATTCGTGATCTTGGACTCGCTTTGAGAGGCGAACATCTCCTCGATGGCCTGCCAGACTCCGGCAGCGTGCTCGATCCTCTGAACATGCGGAAGGACTTCAGAGGAGAGGGATTGGAGGAGATACCCGAGGACGATCTGGTCACGGGCGATCCAGTCGTCATAGGCCGGGTTAGGTGCTGTTTCCGCCGGTTTGTCAACGGCCTTGTCAGCTGGCTTCGTTTCCAGGACTTCTGGCGGCTCGGCATCGGTTCCGGTGAGCAGACCGACGAGGCGAGCACCACGGATCGGCGGGAGAACTTGTGCACGCCATCCTGGGTAATTGTTGCGAGTGAGCTTGTCGGAGGGTGGAGCACCCAGGTGGTATTGCGGGTGAGCAGTCGATGGAGACGCCATGGCAGCGGTGGGGCGGCGGGCGACGGGGACAGATCGATCTCGGCTTCCGATCGGCGACTAGTGGAGGCGGCGAAGAAGCCGGCCTGATACCATGTAAAACTAGAGAACAGGTAGATTGCAACGGGTCTACTCGGTTAATTATCCGAGCCCCTCATATCTGGTATATATAGAAGATTACATGAGAGTTTGTATCAACTACTACATAGCATGTAAACCGACTCTATCTCTATCTCTAATAAGGTGCACACTTCGGTTTTCACCATTGTCGACGAAATACGAAGTGTGCAGCCAGTAGTCCTGCGTATAGTTTGACCGGCATACGGCCGTCTGCGCTTTGTTTCTTTGTCGCGTGCTTGGTTGGACGTAGTCCCTGGACTCCTGGTCATGGTCATGGTCGCCTCAATCGGCAGTTGGCATGGATCGCTCACGCAGTTGCCAGTAAATTCCACGCGATATTGCAGTACGTTGAACTCGTACGAACAGCCGGTCAGTGTTACTCTGCGGATAGGAACAGGAAGGGGATGGATATCCATGGACACGGCAAGAACCTTGTAATTGGGCGGCACCGTCGTCGATCGATCCGAGGTGTCCGTCCAGGTGTTGGGAGCCCGTCGATGCGCCCAACAAGCAGCTTTAGCTGGCAGTAGCAGCCACGGGCACGGCAAGGCGCCGCGATTGACCGGACCGGCCACGTATTGGGCTGCGCCGCCACCCCTACCTCACTCACGCCCATCTCCTCCTTCCCTTCCATTCCGTTCTAGAAGGCTCGCACCGCCGCACTGATACGCGCGTGCCGCTCCACTATATAAACCTCTGCTCCCGCCGGCATCATCTCCACATACTCCATACTCTCCTCTGTCTTTCCTCTGCTTCTTCATCCTCCTCTGTCCAACACATCCACACGTCTACCGTGTCTACGCGCAGGCGAGAGCGCTGCAATCCGCCCGGGATCCATCCATGGATCACGCACACCACGAGCTGATGCTGAGGCGGCCGGCATCGGGCCACGAGGCGGCGCTACGGTCCGTCCAGAAGCCGCCGTCCAAGCCGTGGCGCGCCGGAGGCCTGGCACCGGCGGTGGAACCCAGGGAGTTCAGGGACCTGGTGCAGAGGCTCACGGGCGCGCCCGCCGCGGGACTGCAGCAGCACCAGCGCGCCGCGGTGGTGCCCACGCTGCCCGTGGCCGTCCGCGTTGGCACCGGCGTCACCGGACAGGAGACGGTCGGGCAGATGCACCCTGCTGCGCCGTGGTTATCGTTCCCGCTCGTGGCCCCGGCGGCAGCCATGCACCCTGGCCTCGACGGCAACCAGCTCGTCTGATGTCAACTCCATATGCAGATGCATCCGCTGCTGCCTGCTGGTGTGTTCTTCCTTTTTCTCAAGATAGCGTGTAAATCTTAAAAGAGTAGCCTAGTAGAAATAGAAAAATATTTGTAATCTTGTA
Source organism: Lolium rigidum (assembly GCF_022539505.1). NCBI lineage: Eukaryota > Viridiplantae > Streptophyta > Magnoliopsida > Poales > Poaceae > Lolium > Lolium rigidum. The sequence continues at coordinate 285,179,450 of NC_061509.1, read as the reverse complement.
TGAACTGTGCGTTATCCCCAAGGTTTTTTTTTTCTCTGGGGCTTTTCCGGTTTTCGGCAATACCGGTCAAGTGCAGCCTAGATTTCTCAAACAATTTTGTAAATTTCACCGAAATTTATTAATTACATTTAAATTCAAAAATAAATTATTTAAAAACCGGTAAATTTTGTCCAAATAAAATATTTTTGAGTGGTAACCGAAATAATCGGTTTTCAGCTTGGATACCTTGGCCTACAAAAAGAAAACCTGAGATAGACACACTTGTTGTCCCCCCGTTGTCCGCTTGATATATTGCTCTCTTTACCTCCTATAATTTGCTCTCGCCCGTCATAAATTGTTACATGCTACTACTTCCGTTTCAAGCAGTAACGCGTACATGTATTTTAAGATGAAGTTTGACCATAAAAATTGAGCGATAAAATCTTGATCATATTATATGTTATTAGTATAGTTGGATTCGTATTGAAAAACACTTTTTAATGATAGTAATTTCATATAAATAGTATTTATCTATTTGAAGTAATACTTGATTAAACAAAAAGCATGTAAAATAAGGCTTTATTGCTTGAAATAGAGGTAGTATGATTTTGTTCCATAATAGTATAAGCTTCTTTTAGCAAACTATTTTTATGTTTGTATCTTTTTGAGAGAATTCTGGGAATATTTATAAATGTTTTTGGTTTTGCTAGTTTTCTTAATTCTCAACCGAATCCTACACCATCAGATTTGCATCATGATTGGTGCATTTTATTTGTAAATTGGATTGCAAATAATTTTTTTAGTTGCCTCGATGACCGGGTCTTTGCTTTTGCTTTTTATTTTTATTTTCTGTTGGCTGTGTGCACATGTGATGTCTTTGGATATCTTGTTGGTGCATAGGCGGGTGTAATTGCTATTTTCATAATATTAATATATTCTATTTATAAAAAATATACAAAATAAAAATGAGATTTGTTTCGAACATGTTTGAATGGTTAATAAGTAGTACATTATGCCAGTGTAAGTTCTTTTTTCCATTTTCCAGTTACTGTACGCTTTCTTTGCATATCTGAGTGTCTTCTAAAATGCCACAACTCTTGCAAAGTCAAAATAATACCTTCTGAAACAACTTGAATATTTAGAAGTTACAAATATATGAAAATTATAGATTCTACATCGTCATTTGTTTATGTTTTCCCTCTTGACTGTAGCTCTATATCAAGCAACTCGTTTAGTTAAACCCCACTGCAACGTGCGAGGTATCCACTAGTTATACTAAACTTGTATACTTGTTTGTAACCCAATTTTGTCAACTCAAGGGGGATACTAATATGTTTTGCTAAATTGAAACCATTTATTTTATAATGGAAGTTATACTTTCTTATACATTTCAAAATTCTAATTCAGTAAAATGATTGAAAATAAATAAATATGAAATCAATTGTCGTCTTACATTAATTTGTGCCACTTGCTTCAATATAATGTATATGCTTGTGTTTATATTCTTACATATCTTGAAAGTGATCTCTAACTTGTATGCTACACAAATATCTTGAAAGTAGTTTCTTTATTTGCGAAAAGGTCCCAGATCTATTAAAAAGGCCAAAGACCAGCAGTACAACCCTCATAAGACACCGATAATACAACCAGGTCCCTGAGGACCCAACACTTCGCCATAGCCGCCGCGGGACAGAGACGCGCCGATCCGCCACTGCCGCCGCGCTCCTCACGAGCCGGCGCCACCTTGACGGAGAGCAGCTTTTCCGCGGTCGGGAAGTCTTCCGACTCGCACGACGGAGACGCGAAGAGCTGGAACACCACCGGTCACACACCGTCGCCATGAGCCCTTCATGCTCGAAGCCGCACACGACGAAGAAGATTTGGAGCCTGGAACTCCTGTACACCCGGCACCAGCCTCCCGCCGCTGACACCGGAGAGAGCGTCGGTAGAGGGGATGCACCACCGCAACCTGGCAGCCCCGTCGAGGACGACACCGAGGAGGGGAGGCCACGGGCCTGCAAAAAGACGAAGCCGACCACCCCACCTCGTCAGCGCCGCCCTCGAGGCCCTTATCTACACGCCAGAACGCTGATCTAGGGATTCCCCATCCTCCCGCCGCCGAAGCGGCCGGCGGAGGGTGAGGAATCCCACAGATAATCCGGCGGCCGTCGGGAGATCCCGAGTCAAACTGTACCTTCATCCGCTGCTGATGCTCTTGTACATCCTTCTTTTTTTTCTTTCTCTACGACAAGGTTGCTAGCGCGTAAATTTGAGGGAGGAGCCCAGTACAAAAAAAAAATACTTTTAATCTTGTATGAACTGTGCATTACCTCGAAGAGTAAGGTATACACACTAGTTTCCTCTCATGCCTTGCTCTCCTCGTTTCAAATACTACGCCCTGTTAATTATCTGACCTCGCACTTAATAAATTACGCCATGTAATTACTATATCAGTTATTTATGAATTCTGATTAGCCATCGAAGACTTTCAAACGTTGAAATAAAACAGGTGGATGATAGAGTAGTTGTAAAGTAAAATTACTAACTTTTTACAGAAGATTAGTTCTTATCAATTAGCTACTAAGTAATATGGTATTGTATTAGATCTCTCTATCCTGAAGTTGGACTAACTTGGACCAACGGTTGATCGCGGCGGTGGCTTGTGTAGTGTGTGCATGAGGTGGTCGCTAAAAAGTCTGATAAACCAGACGAGCGTTTCGGTTTTCTCTAGAGGGTGTATTTGGTATGCAATTTTACGGTTTTTAGTTGATGAGAGGTTTTCGCAGTTTCCGGGTTTTGGTGTCACGTAGTGGCTTTGGATTTTTAATGTACAATTTTTCGTCATAATTTCGTTAAATAATATAATAAAATACCTTATGATGCAGAGGCTGCACCATTCTCCCTTTTGAAAAAGATATATGATTTCTTTCTTCCGAAGACTTTATGGAGCCTTCGAGCACCAATCAAGGCACCCAACATGCAAAAAAAGAGTGGCTCGCATCTGGTCCTTCCATCCATGTTCATACTGAGGGGAATCAGAATAGGTAAAGTCTTTAGGCGATCACAACCCTCCGATGCGCGTGCCATCTCTAGTGTCCATCCCTTGCAGGCCACACTCAAGTAGTAAGGCTTGTATGGAAAGTACATGAGGAAGTCATCTTTGTAGCAGTCTGCCACCCGCATCCTCATGAAGGGCGACATCCAGCGCCTCAGGAAATACGGGAGGCAAGATGAGGCGGTTGTCATCGTCACGGAGGATGTTGACAGAGAACTCGTAGCCCTCCAGCGGAGTGGGGGATAGCCATGCCATGTGAGCGGGGGAAGGAACTTCGAGGTAGCGGTGGCCTCGTCCCCTCCGGCCGCCACGCGTACCTCCACGGCCACCCTTGCATCCTCCGTCGCAACACTGAAGTTTGCCAGGAGAGGCCAGATCGCAAGCCTCACCGGGGAACGCCCATTCCGCTCTGTCGTCATGTCGGCCGCGTCTCCTCTCGTGGCAGACGCACACCGCGGGGAGGGCTAGATCGATGGTGTTGCCTGGTGTAAGTAGGGGAAGATGTTGCGCCAGAAGGATGGAGAGGTAGGGGTAAACCCCTCCCCCTCATTATAGCGTGGTGAGGGCGGGACGAGGTCGTTCCCCTTCATCCACAGTTACGCGGCGTGATTGTGAAAGGTCGTGGTTGGACCGGGTGATGTGGGCGGTCATTATGCCCGCTCCGCCTCCTCAGTTCTCCCACGATCTTGAGTGCTCTCATTGGCGCATCCCTCCTACTCAACCCGGGGGTCTCGGGGCTCGAGGGGGAAATTTTCTAACACCAAATACAGGGGAGTTGCTGGGAACCGCCCAGGGGCTAGTGTCGATGAGATAAGAACCTGGGTCCCATCCCACCGGGCCCATGGGTAGGAGTACTACACCGCAAGATAATGCATGCAGTGTACGATGCTCTGTCGGAGGAACAAGACGAAGAAAGGAGCGACATCATGGCTATAAAAGACGATCAACAGCTCAGTAGCAGGAAAGTCAAGAAGATGGGGAGTCCCGCCCCCATGGCCGGAGAAGAGGGCTGGGAAGTCTCCCACGGCGGAGATTCTCAGAGATTTAGTAGGTGCGCACCCTATGACATATTCGAGGAGCTCGCCCCAGCCGGGACAACTTCCCCGCATGCTCATGACAGCCTAGGCGGGGCCTCCCCGGAAGGAAGGGTCCTCGGCGGGTCGCATGTCGGGAGATCTCGGAAGATGCAACATGTGTCCCGCCCCGGGAGCGCATGGCGACCACTTGGCATGCCACCCCTGCGTCGCCTGCTAGTGTCGCTGCAGTGGAGAAGCGGCAGCTTCTGCACCAGTGCAGGACGTTGCCGGTCGACAAGACAGATCAAGGGCATCCCTTCGATGCTGACCAAACCACGTGGGCTTGGGGACACGATTTGCCCGCCTTGCCAACGACACTTTTGGCTGCTGATGTCTACGGGAGTTTCTATTCTTGTAGACAGTGTTGGGCCTCCAAGAGCAGAGGTTTGTAGAACAGCAGCAAGTTTCCCTTAAGTGGATCACCCAAGGTTTATCGATCTCAGGGAGGAAGAGGTCAAAGATATCCCTCTCATGCAACCCCGCAACCACAAAGCAAGAAGTCTCTTGTGTCCCCAACACACCTAATAGGTGCACTAGTTCGGCGAAGAGATAGTGAAATACAGGTGGTATGAATAAGTAGTAGCAACGGCACCGAGAAAAGTGCTTTGCCCAGGATCGTAAACAAGCGAGTAGTAACGCAGCGAGTAGTAACGCGATAGAAACGAGTAAACAAGCAGCGATAGCGATATTTAGGAACAAGGCCTAGGGATTAGACTTTCACTAGTGGACACTCTCAACTTTGATCACATAACGAGAATAGATAAATGCATACTCTACACTCTTGTTGGATGATGAACACATTGCGTAGGATTACACGAACCCTCAATCGTTGGAGTTAACAAGCTCCACAATTCAATGTTCATATTTAAATAACCTTAGAGTGCATGAAAGATCAATTCGACTAAACCAAGTACTAACATAGTATGCACACTGTCACCTTCACACTATGTAGGAGGAATAGATCAAATCAATACCATCATAGCAATAGTTAACTTCATAATCTACAAGAGATCATAATCATAGCATACGCCAAGTACTAACACGGATGCACACACTGTCACCATTACACCGTGTAGGAGGAATAAAACTACTTTAATAACATTGCTAGAGTAGCACATAGATAAATTGTGATACAAACACATTGCAATCATAAAGAGATATAAATAAGCACTTCACTACGCCATTCAACAGTGAATAAGTATTCCGTGAAATATAGCCTAAGAGACCCACACGGTGCACACACTCGTCACCTTTACACACGTGGGACAAGGAGTCTCCGGAGATCACATAAGTAAAACTCACTTGACTAGCATAACGACATCTAGATTACAAGCATCATCATATGAATCTCAATCATGTAAGGCAGCTCATGAGATTATTGTATTGAAGCACATAGGAGAGAGATGAACCACATAGCTACCGGTACAGCCCCGAGCCTCGATGGAGAACTACTCCCTCCTCATGGGAGCAGCAGCGGTGATGAAGATGGCGGTGGAGATGGCAGCGGTGTCGATGGAGAAGCCTTCGGGGGCACTTCCCCGCTCCGGCAGGGTGCCGGAACAGAGACTCCTGTCCCCCAGATCTTGGCTTCGCGATGGCGGCGGCTCTGGAAGGTTTCTATGGGTTTCGTCCTCCGTAATAGGGTTTTCGCGACGGAGGCTTTAAATAGGCGGAAGGGCAGCCTCGGAGGGGGCCTGGGGCCACCACACCATAGGGCGGTGCGGCCCCCCTCCGGCCGCGCCGGGTGTGGTGTGGGGCCCCAGGGCTTCCCTCTGGCGGCTCTCGGGTGTTCTCGATGGTTCCGGGAAAAATAGGAACCTGGGTCTTGATTTCGTCCGATTCCGAGAATATTTCCTTACTAGGATTTCTGAAACCAAAAACAGCAGAAAACAGGAACTGGCACTTCGGCATCTTGTTAATAGGTTAGTTCCAGAAAACGCATAAATATGACATAAAGTGTGTATAAAACATGTAGATATCATCAATAATGTGGCATGGAACATAAGAAATTATCGATACATCGGAGACGTATCAGCATCCCCAAGCTTAGTTCTGCTCGTCCCGAGCAGGTAAAACGATAACAAAGATAATTTCTGGAGTGACATGCCATCATAAACTTGATCATATTGTAAACATATGTAATGAATGCAGCGATCAAAACAATGGTAAACAACTGAATCATAAAGCAAAGACTTTTCATGAATAGTACTTAAAGACAAGCATCAATAAGTCTTGCATAAGAGTTAACTCATAAAGCAATAATTCAAAGTAGAGGTATTGAAGCAACACAAAGGAAGATGAAGTTTCAGCGGTTGCTTTCAACTTATAACATGTATATCTCATGGATAGTTGTCAATGCAAAGCAATATAACAAGTATAATATGCAAGTATGTAAGAATCAATGCACAGTTAATCACAAGTGTTTGCTTCTTGAGGTGGAGAGAGATAGGTGAACTGACTCAACATAAAAGTAAAAAGAATGGTCCTTCAAAGAGGAAAGCATCGATTGCTATATTTGTGCTAGAGCTTTTATTTTGAAAACATGAAACAATTTTGTCAACGGTAGTAATAAAGCATATGAGTTATGTAAATTATATCTTACAAGTTGCAAGTCTCATGCATAGTGTACTAATAGTGCCCGCACCTTGTCCTAATTAGCTTGGACTACCGGATCATCGCAATACACATGTTTTAACCAAGTGTCACAATGGGGTACCTCCATGCCGCCTGTACAAAGATCTAAGGAGAAAGCTCGCATTTTGGATTTCTCGCTTTTGATTATTCTCAACTTAGACATCCATACCGGGACAACATGGACAACGAGATAATGGACTCCTCTTTAATGCATAAGCATGTGGCAACAATTATTATTCTCATATGAGATTGAGGATATATGTCCAAAACTGAAACTTCCACCATGAATCATGGCTTTAGTTAGCGGCCCAATGTTCTTCTCTAACAATATGCATGCTCCAACCATTAAGGTGGTAGATCTCTCTTACTTCGGACAAGACGGACATGCATAGCAACTCACATGATATTCAACAAAGAATAGTTGATGGCGTCCCCAGAAGCATGGTTATCGCACAACAAGCAACTTAATAAGAGATAAAGTGCATAAGTACATATTCAATACCACAATAGTTTTTAAGCTATTTGTCCCATGAGCTATATATTGCAAAGGCGAATGATGGAAATTTAAAGGTAGCACTCAAGCAATTTACTTTGGAATGGCGGAGAAATACCATGTAGTAGGTAGGTATGGTGGACACAAATGGCATAGTGGTTGGCTCAAGTATTTTGGATGCATGAGAAGTATTCCCTCTCGATACAAGGTTTAGGCTAGCAAGGTTATTTGAAACAAACACAAGGATGAACGGTGCAGCAAAACTCACATAAAAGACATATTGTAAACATTATAAGACTCTACACCGTCTTCCTTGTTGTTCAAAACTCAATACTAGAAATTATCTAGACCTTCGAGAGACCAAATATGCAAACCAAATTAGCAAGCTCTAAGTATTTCTTCATTAATGGGTGCAAAGTATATGATGCAAGAGCTTAAACATGAGCACAACAATTGCCAAGTATCAAATTATTCAAGACATTTTAGAGTTACTACATGTAGTATTTTCCAATTCCAACCATATAACAATTTAACGAAGAAGAAACTTCGCCATGAATACTATGAGTAGAGCCTAAGGACATACTTGTCCATATGCTACAGCGGAGCGTGTCTCTCTCCCACAAAGTGAATGCTAGGATCCATTTTATTCAAACAAAACAAAAACAAAAACAAACCGACGCTCCAAGCAAAGTGCATAAGATGTGACGGAATAAAAATATAGTTTCAGGGGAGGAACCCGATAATGTTGTCGATGAAGAAGGGGATGCCTTGGGCATCCCCAAGCTTAGACGCTTGAGTCTACTTAGAATATGCAGGGGTGAACCACCGGGGCATCCCCAAGCTTAGAGCTTTCACTCTCCTTGATCATATTGCATCATACTCCTCTCTTGATCCTTGAAAACTTCCTCCACACCAAACTCGAAACAACTCATTAGAGGGTTAGTGCATAATAAAAATTCACATGTTCAGAGGTGACACAATCATTCTTAACACTTCTGGACATTGCATAAAGCTACTGGACATTAATGGATCAAAGAAATTCATCCAACATAGCAAAAGAGGCAATGCGAAATAAAAGGCAGAATCTGTCAAAACAGAACATTCCGTAAAGATGGATTTTATTAGGCCACCAGACTTGCTCAAATGAAAATTCCCAAATTGAATGAAAGTTGCGTACATATCTGAGGATCATGCACGTAAATTGGCTTAATTTTCTGAGCTACCTACAGGGAGGTAGACCCAGATTCGTGACAGCAAAGAAATCTGGAACTGCGCAGTAATCCAAATCTAGTATCAACCTTTCTATCAACGACTTTACTTGGCACAACAAAACACAAAACTAAGATAAGGAGAGGTTGCTACAGTAGTAAACAACTTCCAAGACACAAATATAAAACAAAGTAATGTAGCAAAATAACACATGGGTTATCTCCCAAGAAGTTCTTTCTTTATAGCCGTTAAGATGGGCTCAGCAGTTTTAATGATGCTCACATGAAAAATAGAGTATGAAGCAAAAGAGAGCATCAAGAAGCAAATTCAAAACAAATTTAAGTCTAACATGCTTCCTATGCATAGGAATCTTGTAAATAAACAAGTTCATGAAGAGCAAAGTAACAAGCATAGGAAGATAAAACAAGTGTAGCTTCAAAAATTTCAGCACATAGAGAGGTGTTTTAGTAACATGAAAATTTCTACAACCATATTTTCCTCTCTCATAATAATTTTCAGTAGCATCATGAGCAAACTCAACAATGTAACTATCACATAAAGCATTCTTATCATGAGTCTCATGCATAAAATTATTACTCTCCACATAGGCATAATCAATTTTATTAGTAATAGCGGGAGCAAATTCAACAAAGTAGCTATCATTATTATTCTCTTCAAGTGTAGGAGGCATAGTATAATCACAATAAAATTTACTCTCCATAGTAGGTTGTACCAAAAGACCACTATCATTATAATCATCATATATGGGAGGCAAAGTATTATCAAAGAAAATTTTCTCCTCAATGCTTGGGGGACTAAAAAAATCATGAAAACCAGCTTCCCCAAGCTTAGAACTTTCTATATCATTATCAACAATGGTGTTCAAAGCGTTCATACTAATATTACTACCAGCATGCAAATAAGATTTCATAGGTTTTTTAATTTTCGCATCAAACAATCCATGTTTTAAATCGGGAAATAGAATAAGAAGCTCATTGTTGTCCATTATGCCAAACTAGTGTAAACAAGAAACAAAAAGATGCAATTGCAGGATCTAAAGGAAATAGCTTCGAGCACAAACACAATGGCGCCAGAAAAGTACTGTTACCTGGAACCGGAGTATGAGTTCCTTTTTACCTTTCCTCCCCGACAACGGCGCCAGAAAATAGCTTGATGTCTACGGGAGCTTCTATTCTTGTAGACAGTGTTGGGCCTCCAAGAGCAGAGGTTTGTAGAACAGCAGCAAGTTTCCCTTAAGTGGACCACCCAAGGTTTATCGATCTCGGGGAGGAAGAGGTCAAAGATATCCCTCTCATGCAACCCTGCAACCACAAAACAAGAAGTCTCTTGTGTCCCCAACACACCTAATAGGTGCACTAGTTCGGCGAAGAGATAGTGAAATACAGGTGGTATGAATAAGTAGTAGTGATACGTCCAATTTGCATCACTATTTTATATCATAATTTGCTGTTATTCATTGATATATTTCATATTGGGACACAATACTTATGTTATTTCATCTATTTTGCATGTTTCATCATTATTGGAGGATCAAGCACCGGAGCCAGGATTCTACTGGAAAAAGCACCGTCAGGAAGCAATATTTCGGAAGATCACCTGTGGAAGAAAATTATACCAAAAATCCTATTTTTCAAGATGACGAAGGAAGCCAGAAGGAGGGACCAGGAGGAGCCAGGGTGGGCCCACACCCTAGGGCGGCGCGGCCCAGGCCCTGGCCGCGCCGGCCTATGGTGTGGGGGGCCCACGACCCCTTTCGCCTCTTTTTCTTCGCGAAAATCTTCGTCCCGAAAACCTAAGCCAGAAGGGGTACCTCGCGAAGAGTTACAGCCGCCTCTGCGGGGCGGAGAACACCAGAGAGAAAAGAGCTCTCCGGCGGGCAGGAATCCGCCGGGGAAATTCCCTCCGGGAGGGGAAATCGACGCCATCGTCACCGTCATCGAGCTGGACATCATCTCCATCACCATCATCATCATCTCCACCATCATCACCGCCATCTCCTCCGCAGCACCTCGTCACCGCCGTAGCAATTTGGGTTTGATCTTGATTGTTTGATAGGGAAACTCTCCGGTATCTATTCATACTTGTTGTTGATGCTATTGAGTGAAACCATTGAACCAAGTTCATGTTCAGATTGTTATTCATCATCATATCACCTCTGATCATGTTCCATATGATGTCTCGTGAGTAGTTCGTTTAGTTCTTGAGGACATGGGTGAAGTCTAAATGTTAGTAGTGAACTATGGTTGAGTAATATTCAATGGTGTGATATTTAAGTTGTGGTGTTATTCTTCTAGTGGTGTCATGTGAACGTCGACTACATGACACTTCACCATTTATGGGCCTAGGGGAATGCATCTTGTATTCGTTTGCTAATTGCGGGGTTGCCGGAGTGACGAAACCTAAACCCCCGTTGGTATATCGATGCGGGAGGGATCGCAGGATCTCGGAGTTTAAGGTCTGTGGTTAGATTTATTCTTAATTACTTTCTTGTAGTTGCGGATGCTTGCAAGGGGTATAATCACAAGTATGTATTTAGTCCTAGGAAGGGCGGTACATTAGCATAGGTTCACCCACACAACACTTATCATAACAATGAAGATTATTTAGCCGTATGTAGCGAAAGCATTAGACTAAAATCCCGTGTGTCCTCGAGAACGTTTGGTCATTATAAGTAAACAAACCGGCTTGTCCTTTGTGCTAAAAAGGATTGGGCCACTCGCTGCAATTGTCACTCTCGCACTTTACATACTCGTACTTTATTCAACTGTTACATCAAAACCCCTGAATACTTGTCTGTGAGCATTTACAGTGAATCCTTCATCGAAACTGCTTGTCAACACCTCGTTGGGATCGACATTCTTACTTATCGAAGATACTACGATACACCCCCTATACTTGTGGGGCATCAAGACTATTTTCTGGCGCCGTTGCCGGGGAGTGAAGCGCTATTGGTAAGTGGGATTGGTAAGGAAAACCTTTACTTGTTGTGCTGATTTTATTTCGCCTGCTGCTATAAGTCATTATGGAGAGATCTTCTCTTCATTTTCTATTTGGGAAATCTACTACTACCGCAACGGTAGTAGATGAGGCGCCAGGTGAGGAAGTAATACCATATAAAATACCTATGAAAATTATTGAACGTGTTATGGATAACCGCTATGAAGGGGATGGAACTGTCCACCCCGGTGATCATTTACTCGTTTTTGCATGAATTATGCGGGTTATTCAAATGTGCAGGTATTGCTATGGATGAAGTGAGGAAGAAATTATTCTCTTTATCGCTGTCCGGTAAGGCGGCGCATTGGTATAAATTACTTGGATAATGGGGATTCTCTTGAATGGAATGATATTGTGCCCCGGTTTTATTCTAAGTTCTATCCTCCAAGTGAAATTCATAAGGATCGGAATCGCATATATAATTTTTGGCCTCATGATGGAGAGAGTATTGCCCAAGCGTGGGGGAGATTGAAGTCTTTGATGCTCAAATGCCCCATTCATGAGCTTCCTGGTAATGTTATTATTGATAATTTTTATGCAAGACTTTCTTTTCAAGACAAGACCTTGCTGGATACTTCTTGTTCTGGATCATTTACACGCAACAAAGAAGAGTTTAAAAGGGACCTTCTTGATCGGATCCAAGAAAATACTGAAGGTTGGGAGAACGACAAGGATAGAGAATCGGGTATAATTTATGATTATAAATGCATTGAAGCTTTTATGGATACTGATTTATTTCGTAATATGAGTGCTACATATGGTCTTGATTCCCAAGTTGCTGTAAATCTTTATAAAGCTTTTGCCTCTCATTATGAATTGCCTAAGAAGAATTTTGATAAGTATCATGAACCATACAAAGATAAAATTGATTCATCTATTAATAAGTGTGTTGTAATTGAAACTGCTGAGCATGTTATTCCTGAAGTTTATATTGAAAAAACTCCTTTCCTCGCTAAAATGAAGGAGTACTCGTTATAAATAGTGCGGTTCATAAAAGTGAAAAGAAACCCGTAGAACCTGAAGAACAAATAAAAATTGAACCTCTCTGTTGCAATAGTTAAAGATCTTGTGACTCGAAAATGTGGAGGATGGTCATATTATTTTCCGTGAAGATGCTTCTAATATTGTTTCACATCCTAATAAACCCAAACAAGCTAGTGTTCCTATGCTATCCGTTAAAATTGGTGATCATTGCTATTATGGATTATGTGATATTGGTGCAAGTGTTAGTGCTATTCCGTATGAGCTTTACACGGAGATTATGCACGAAATTGATTCTTGTGAACTTGAAGATATTGATGTGGTTATTCAGCTGGCTAATAGAGAAACTATTTCACCAATTGGTATTGTTCGAGATGTGGAAGTCTTATGCGGTAAGATTAAATATCCTGCTGACTTTTTGGTACTTGGTTCTGCTGATAGTGATTATTGTCCTATTATTTTTGGTAGACCTTTTCTAAATACTTGTGGAGCTATTATAGATTGCAAGAAAGAGAAAATTTTGACTAAATTTGCTGGTGAATCTTATGAGTTTAACTTCTCTAAATTTACTAAAACTCCTTATAAAGCTGATTTGCCTAGTAATGATTTTAAAATGGAGCGAGTGTGCATCTATTGTTCTTGTTCCTAACAATCCTTTGCAGCAACATTTGGAGGATAGCGAGAGTGAAATTTTTAGGAAAGAAAGAGATGAACTTGAGGAGATCTTTCTTCGCCAACCTATTCTCAAGCACGATTTACCGGTGGAAGATTTGGGTACAACACCGCCACCAAAGGAAGATCCTGTTTTTGATTTAAAGCCTTTACCTGATAATCTTAAATATGCTCATATTGATGATAAGAAAATATATCCCGTTATTATTAGTTCTAAGCTTACGAGTTTGAAGAAGAAAGATTATTGCAAATATTGAGGAAACACCGAGGAGCTATTGGCTACACTCTTGATGATTTGAAGGGGATTTCTCCATCTATTTGCCAACATGCTATTAATATGGAAGATGATGCAAAGCTCGTTGTTGAACCTCGGCGTCGTCTAATTCCGAAGATGAAGGAAGTGGTAAGGAATGAGGTATTACGACTTCTTGAAGCTGGTATTATATATCCTATTGCTGATAGTAGATGGGTTAGTCCTGTGCATTGCGTTCCCAAGAAAGGAGGTATGACTGTTGTGCCTAATGATAATGATGAGCTCATTCCTCAAAGAGTAGTTGTAGGGTATAGAATGTGCATTGATTTTCGAAAAGTTAATAAAGTTACTAAGAAAGATCATTACCCTTTACCATTTATTGATCAAATGCTAGAAAGATTGTTTAAAAATACTCATTTTTGCTTTCTTGATGGATATTCTGGGTTTTCACAAATTGTTGTTAAAGCTAAAGATCAAGAGAAAACCACCTTTACTTGTCCCTATGGAACTTATGCTTATAGGCGTATGCCTTTTGGTTTATGTAATGCTCCTGCTACCTTTCAAAGATGCATGTCTGCTATTTTTCATGGTTTTTGTGAAAGTATTGTAGAGGTATTCATGGATGATTTTTCCGTTTATGGGAATTCTTTTGATAGTTGCTTGCGAAACCTTGATAAAGTTTTGCGAGAGATGTGAAGAGACTAACCTTGTTCTTAATTGGGAGAAATGCCACTTTATGGTTAATGAAGGAATTGTATTGGGACATAAAATTTCTGAGAGAGGTATTGAAGTTGATAGAGCTAAAGTTGAAGCAATTGAGAAGATGCCCTATCCGAGGGATGTTAAAGGTATCCGTAGTGTTCTTGGTCATGCTTGGGTTTTATAGGAGATTTATTAAAGATTTCTCCAAGATTTCAAAGCCTCTTACTAATCTTCTTCAAAAAGATGTACCATTTGTTTTTGATGATGATTGTAAGGAAGCTTTTGAAACTCTTAAGAAAGCCTTAACAAGCTGCTCCTATAGTTGAACCCCCTGACTGGAATTTACCATTTGAAATTATGTGTGATGCTAGTGATTTTGCTGTAGGCGTTGTTCTTGGACAGCGAGTAGATAAAAAACTGAATGTTATTCATTATGCTAGTAAAACCCTTGATGCTGCTCAAAGAAATTATGCTACAACTGAAAAAGAATTATTAGCTGTAGTCTTTGCTTGTGATAAATTCAGATCTTATATTGTTGATTCAAAAGTTACTATTCATACTGATCATGCTTCAATTAGATACCTTATGACAAAGAAAGATGCTAAGCCGAGGCTTATTAGATGGGTACTTCATTTGCAAGAATTTGATTTACATATTGTAGATAGGAAAGGTGCTGATAATCCTGTTGCTTGATAATTTGTCTAGATTGGAAAATATTGCTTATGATCCTGTTCTGTTAATGATAGTTTTCCAAATGAACAATTGGCTGTAATAAAGGTGAGCTCGCGAGACAGTCCTTGGTATGCTTGATTATGCTAACTTTATTGTTTCCAAGTACTTGCCTCCAACCTTTTCAGCTCAGCAAAGGAGGAAATTCTTTTATGATTTGAGGCATTATTTCGGGATGACCCACACTTATATAAAGAAGGAGTGGATGGTATTATGCGAAGATGTGTTCCCGAATATGAACAACAAGAGATATTGAGTAAATGTCATGGCAGTGCTTATGGAGGACATCACGCCGGAGATAGAACCGCGCAAAAGGTTCTACAATCAGGTTTTTATTGGCCAACTCTCTTCAAAGATGCAAGGAAGTTTATTTTATCTTGTGATGAATGTCAAAGGGTTGGTAATATCTCCGGACGCAATGAAATGCCTATGAATTATACTCTTGTTATTGAACCGTTTGATTGTTGGGGATTTGATTTCATGGGACCTTTTCCCTCTTCAAAAGGTAACACTCATATACTTGTTGCTTGTTGATTACGTTACTAAATGGGTGGAAGCCATACCTACAAAAAGTGCTCGATGGTGAGACCTCTTTAAAAATGCTTTTAGATATTATTTTTCCTAGATTTGGAGTACCCGGATATATTATGACTGATGGAGGTTCTCATTTTATTCATGGAGGTTTTAGAAAAACTCTTGCTAAGTATGGTATTAATCATAGAATTGCTTCGCTTATCACCCTCAAAGTAGTGGCCAAGTAGAACTATCAAATAGGGAAATTAAATCTATTTTAGGAAAAGACTTGTTAATAAATCTAGAAAGAATTGGGCTAGTAAATTGAAAGACGCACTATGGGCTTATAGAACTGCTTATAAAAACCCCATGGGAATGTCACCTTATAAAATGGTTTACGGAAAAGCTTGTCATTTACCTTTAGAACTAGAACACAAAGCTTATAGGGCTATTAGAGAATTAAATAAAGATCCTAAACTTGCCGGTGATAAGAGGTTGTTACAATTGAGTTCTCTAGATGAATGGAGAAGTGAAGCTTATGAAAATGCTAAACTCTTTAAAGAAAAAGTTAAAAAATGGCATGATAGGAGGATCATCAAAAGAGAGTTTAATATTGGGGATAAAGTCCTATTGTATCGGTCTCGTCTCGGATTCTTTGCGGGAAATTACTCTCGAAATGGGAAGGACCATATGTTGTCGAGGAGGTGTATCGCTCGGGAGCAATCAAGATTAGCTCTCTCCAAGGCAATGCTACGCAAGTGGTGAATGGACAAAGACTCAAGCATTATATCTCGGGTGATTCTTATAATGTTGATGTTGATATTATTCAAGTGGAAACACCGGAAGCTTTCATCAAAGGACAAATTGACGGTCCGCGAACTCGATTTTGAATAGGTAACGAGTATCGGTAATGAAAAGTACGCAATTTACTTTCCGAACAATATTTTCGTTGTTTTTGGAAAATATGAGAAATTACGAGTTCGAAACGGAGTGGAAAGGACGCACGAGGGCGTGGCACCATAGGCCGGCGCGGCCTAGCCAGGGCCCGCGCCGACCTAGGGTTTGGCCGCCCCGTCGACCCTTTCCGACTCTGGTTCGATCTGGTACTTTCCTTTTGTCGAGAAAATTTTTGCTATATAATCCCCCGGACCCCTGGAGGTCCGTATATCGTGTTTTCGACGTGTTTTGTTTCGAGTTGTTTACGCAGTGGTCTGTTTTTAGTCTAGAAGCACCATGGCCTCCAACAACAAGGGCAAGGGGCTTTCGGAGGAAGAAGTGAAGGAGGTGCCATCAAGACAAGAGCGGCAAGCCGGAGGGAGCAAGCAAATCTTGGTGGGATCCGTTGACACTCGACGTTCTTTTCTCATAACCTGCGGGGACCTTTACCACCCGCTCTTAGCCTCGACTCCTTCCCCATGATGGAAGAAGTTCTACGGGTTACCGATGAGTTTTGTGATCAATATCGGGCTCTGAGAAGAGAAGTGGAGATACTCCAGGAGGAGAACTGCCGTCTCCGAAGATTGATTGAATACCACTCGATTCGCGTCACAAGGTCGTCATCACCAACTTCGGATAACAATGAATCTCTTCGAATCTTAGTGCAGAATTGTCAAGCTGAGAAACTGAAGTTGAAGGAGATCATCAAGAAGCGCGGGAGGAGTTCATCATCACCATCTCCGAAGGAGTAATTCATCATCGGTATTGGCATCCCCTTGGTTTGTTCCAAGCTTGGGGGAGTGCCGCGGTATCACATTATCACTACCTTTTACTTTTATTGTCAAGTAGTGTCATATCATGAATAGGGAAGTTATCATATGAGATGGGTTGCGTTTGGAAGTATCTCTCCTTTAGTTTGTCTATGTATCCCTTGGTGTGAGTTATCGATATGGAATATTAATGAGAAGTCTTATCATTTACATATTGCACATCTTATTTTAGTTT
Source organism: Lolium rigidum (assembly GCF_022539505.1). Taxonomy (NCBI): domain Eukaryota; kingdom Viridiplantae; phylum Streptophyta; class Magnoliopsida; order Poales; family Poaceae; genus Lolium; species Lolium rigidum. The sequence continues at coordinate 285,162,195 of NC_061509.1, read as the reverse complement.
GCATTCTCTACTATATGATTCGTCTTGTTGTTAGTATAGGTATCACTTTGGGAGCATTGAATAAATCTATTTGGTTTTGGCAAACTTAGCATTGGTCAATAGCAACAACACTTTGGGGTTTAAATAGAAAAGAGAAATACATGTAGATGTTTCATTGTCTTTCTTGTTAGCTCATAGCTCATTATTCTGAAGTTAAGATTGTTTGTGCTTACAAGGAAGATGCATGATTGTTTCTATAACATGTATATTTGTTTGTTTCCCTCGACTCTTATGCTTGCTAATTAACCTTGCTAGCCAAAGACTTGTGCCGAGAAGGAATACTTCTCGTGCATCCAAACCTTCAACCAAACCTATGTCATTTGTGTCCACCATACCTACCTATTACATGGTATTTTCTCGCCATTCCAAGTAAATACTTCATGTGCTACCTTTAAACAATTCAAAACCTAGTATCTCTTATTTGTGTCAATGTTTCATAGCTCATGAGGAAGTATGTGGTGTTTTATCTTTCAATCTTGTTGGGCAATTTCCACCAATGGACTAGTGGCTTCATCCGCTTATCCAATAATTTTGCAAAAAGAGCTGGCAATGGGATTCCCAGTCCCAAATTAATTAAACTAAATAGACACTCCTCCATGGTATGTGATTGATGGACGGCACCCGAAGTATTCGGTTAGCCATGGCTTGTGTAAGCAAAAGGTTGGGGGGAGTGTCATCATCATCATAAAGCTAAAATAAAAAGGCGCTCCTTCATGGTATGAGATTGATGGACGGCACCCGAGGATTCGGTTAGCCATGGTTTGTGAAAGAAAGGTTGGAAGGAGTGCCACACAAAATGAAAATATTATGGGAGCCGCTCTTAGGAGGTTGTCCGGCAAGGGGGTTAGAGTACCCGCTATCGATCGTTGACAACAACAAACACCTCTCAAAATGTTACTTTTATTATCTCTATATGATTTCAAAACTGAAAGAGCTCTAGCACATGATTTAATCCACTGCTTCCCTCTGCGAAGGGCCTGTCTTTTACTTTATGTTGAGTCGGTAAACCTATTTCCCTCCATCTCAAGCAAGCATTTGAGTAGTTGTGATCAAACCATTATATTGTGATTTGCTTCATCATGTCTTTTATTCTTCCTTGTTTAGTACAAGTTTTATCCGAATGAATATAGCTTTGCAAGTTATCAATGATCATGAGAGGACCATTATGATTGAGTATGCAAGTTGTGCCTTATAAACTTTAGTATGAGAGCGCTGCTCAATGAGATAAATATAATCTGTTAATTGTTCTCTGACCAAGAACGAAGTTTGCCATCACCAATGATGATTTCTTATGCACCTTTACTTGTGATTACCTTATACTTGTTTCAATATGAGTTATAAGAGATTGTTTACTATAATGTCCTGTGTGAATGAATATGATGCTTCTTGTCCGTATTTTATTTATCGACTCTTCACTCCATAAACATGTGGTCATGTCTATCGAGTTCGGTTTCGCTTGGGGACAAGCGAAGTCTAAGCTTGGGGGAGTTGATACGTCCAATTTGCATCACTATTTTATATCATAATTTGCTTGTTATTCATTGATATATTTCATATTGGGACACAATACTTATGTTATTTCATCTATTTTGCATGTTTCATCATTATTGGAGGATCAAGCACCGGAGCCGGGATTCTGCTGGAAAAAGCACCGTCGAAAGCAATATTTCGGAAGATCACCTGTGGAAGAAAATTATACCAAAAATCCTATTTTTCAAGATGACGAAGGAAGCCAGAAGGAGGGACCAGGAGGAGCCAGGGTGGGCCCACACCCTAGGGCGGCGCGGCCCAGGCCCTGGCCGCGCCGGCCTATGGTGTGGGGGGCCCACGACCCCTTTCGCCTCTTTTTCTTCGCGAAAATCTTCGTCCCGAAAACCTAAGCCAGAAGGGGTACCTCGCGAAGAGTTACAGCCGCCTCTGCGGGGCGGAGAACACCGAGAGAAAAGAGCTCTCCGGCGGGCGGGAATCCGCGGGGAAATTCCCTCCTGGAGGGGAAATCGACGCCATCGTCACCGTCATCGAGCTGGACATCATCTCCATCACCATCATCATCATCTCCACCATCATCACCGCCATCTCCTCCGCAGCACCTCGTCACCGCCGTAGCAATTTGGGTTTGATCTTGATTGTTTGATAGGGGAAACTCTCCCGGTATCTATTCATACTTGTTGTTGATGCTATTGAGTGAAACCATTGAACCAAGTTCATGTTCAGATTGTTATTCATCATCATATCACCTCTGATCATGTTCCATATGATGTCTCGTGAGTAGTTCGTTTAGTTCTTGAGGACATGGGTGAAGTCTAAATGTTAGTAGTGAACTATGGTTGAGTAATATTCAATGGTGTGATATTTAAGTTGTGGTGTTATTCTTCTAGTGGTGTCATGTGAACGTCGACTACATGACACTTCACCATTTATGGGCCTAGGGGAATGCATCTTGTATTCGTTTGCTAATTGCGGGGTTGCCGGAGTGACGAAACCTAAACCCCGTTGGTATATCGATGCGGGAGGGATCGCAGGATCTCGAGTTTAAGGCTGTGGTTAGATTTATTCTTAATTACTTTCTTGTAGTTGCGGATGCTTGCAAGGGGTATAATCACAAGTATGTATTTAGTCCTAGGAAGGGCGGTACATTAGCATAGGTTCACCCACACAACACTTATCATAACAATGAAGATTATTTAGCCGTATGTAGCGAAAGCATTAGACTAAAATCCCGTGTGTCCTCGAGAACGTTTGGTCATTATAAGTAAACAAACCGGCTTGTCCTTTGTGCTAAAAAGGATTGGGCCACTCGCTGCAATTGTCACTCTCGCACTTTACATACTCGTACTTTATTCAACTGTTACATCAAAACCCCCGGAATACTTGTCTGTGAGCATTTACAGTGAATCCTTCATCGAAACTGCTTGTCAACACCTTCTGCTCCTCGTTGGGATCGACATTCTTACTTATCGAAGATACTACGATACACCCCCTATACTTGTGGGTCATCAAGTAGCAACGGCACCAGAAAAGTGCTTTGCCCAGGACAGTAAACAAGCGGTAGTAACGCAGCAGTAGTAACGCAGTAAAACAGTAAACAAGCAGCGATAGCGATATTTAGGAACAAGGCCTAGGGATTAGACTTTCACTAGTGGACACTCTCAACTTTGATCACATAACAGAATAGATAAATGCATACTCTACACTCTTGTTGGATGATGAACACATTGCGTAGGATTACACGAACCCTCAATGCCGGAGTTAACAAGCTCCACAATTCAATGTTCATATTTAAATAACCTTAGAGTGCATGAAAGATCAATTCGACTAAACCAAGTACTAACATAGTATGCACACTGTCACCTTCACACTATGTAGGAGGAATAGATCAAATCAATACCATCATAAAAATAGTTAACTTCATAATCTACAAGAGATCATAATCATAGCATACGCCAAGTACTAACACGGATGCACACACTGTCACCATTACACCGTGTAGGAGGAATAAAACTACTTTAATAACATTGCTAGAGTAGCACATAGATAAATTGTGATACAAACACATTGCAATCATAAAGAGATATAAATAAGCACTTCACTACGCCATTCAACAGTGAATAAGTATTCTGTGAAATATAGCCTAAGAGACCCACACGGTGCACACACTTGTCACCTTTACACACGTGGGACAAGGAGTCTCCGGAGATCACATAAGTAAAACTCACTTGACTAGCATAACGACATCTAGATTACAAGCATCATCATATGAATCTCAATCATGTAAGGCAGCTCATGAGATTATTGTATTGAAGCACATAGGAGAGAGATGAACCACATAGCTACCGGTACAGCCCCGAGCCTCGATGGAGAACTACTCCCTCCTCATGGGAGCAGCAGCGGTGATGAAGATGGCGGTGGAGATGGCAGCGGTGTCGATGGAGAAGCCTTCCGGGGCACTTCCCCGCTCCGGCAGGGTGCCGGAACGAGACTCCTGTCCCCGGATCTTGGCTTCGCGATGGCGGCGGCTGCGGAAGGTTTACGTGGGTTTCGTCCTCCGTAATAGGGTTTTCGCAACGGAGGCTTTAAATAGGCGGAAGGGCAGCCTCGGAGGGGGCTCGGGGCCACCACACCATAGGGCGGCGCGGCCCCCTCCGGCCGCGCCGGGGTGTGGTGTGGGGCCCCCGAGGATTCCTCTCGGCGGCTCTCGGGTGTTCTCGATGGTTCCGGGAAAAATAGGAACCTGGGTCTTGATTTCGTCCGATTCCGAGAATATTTCCTTACTAGGATTTCGAAAAACAGCGAGAAAACAGAAGCGGCACTTCGGCATCTTGTTAATAGGTTAGTTCCGGAAAACGCATAAATATGACATAAAGTATGTATAAAACATGTAGATATCATCAATAATGTGGCATGGAACATAAGAAATTATCAATACGTCGGAGACGTATCAGCTGCCACTTGGGTAGCATGCACGCCCCCTTGTGAAATCCCATGTTCATATAAAAGGAGGATCCATATCTGAGATAGGGGAGAGATAGAGAAAGATAGAGATAAGCTATTATACGAAGAAGTCTTGGGGGAAGGAGGAGAATTTTTTTGTATCGGAGGAAAAGGGAGAGGCCCAGCTCCCTGTGTAAGTTGTTCATCAATCAAAGAGATCAAACAAGTATGACGTAGGGTTTCACATCTTGCGCCCTGAACCTAGTTAATAACTCGTGTCTATGTGTTCTGTTTGATCATGTTTGCAGCGCCTACTGCCCTCTAGCGAAACAAAAAAAGGGGGTGCAAACCCTCGATGTATTCTGTCTCATGGACGTGTGATGACATTAGGACTCCAAGTGCAGAGTGTTGTGTCAACAGAGTATTTTCCCCACAAGGGTGACTCGAGGGTTATATCGAACTCTCGGGGAATTGAGTAAAGAGTTGTCTCTCCCTCTCTTCTTCTAACAATTCTGCAAAATAAAATAAAACCTTATGTCCCAAACTCCACCGTGTGGTTGTCAAGCACTAGGTTTTGAATTAGTAATAGTAAAATAAAGCAGTAACAAAAGTAAGATAAACAAGTGAACTAAGTAAAAGCAGTAAATGATTGATTGTTTTTAGATTTTGTGTGCAAATAAGATAACTAAATATTTTTGTATTTTCGGATTAAAATAGCGTTGTAAATAGAAACTAAGATAAATGCAATGGAAAGGTGTTTCTTATGATTAAAATTGGACCAGGGTTCATGGGTTCACTTGTCTATTCTCTCTTTAAAGTTGTAGTGCATAATAACAATTCATCAATGAGATATTAAGATATAACTTAAATATGTGTAAGATACACATTCATATGGGCATCACGTCCGAACATAGAGATGATGCAACTGACAAGCACTACAAGAGAATTGGCATGTAGAGAAACTATTTTGGTCCAGTAGAGACACTTAAATTGCGCTTACGTAGTTATAGAGACACTTTACATATTGTCTCAAAAGTGTCACTACGGGCGGTGTCTCTACGTGCTAAGGACAATAGTAATAATGTCTTTACATTTTAGAAGACACAAAATAGGCATTATATTGTGTCTCTAGTGTAAATAAATGTGAAGAAACCATGTGAAAAGCAATACTCGAACTCATGACCTTAATGATTAAGACTTAATCCATTAACCATCTCACCCTTTCACAAGTATATGTTGATACTTGGAACAAATTTCTAATTAGTATTGTCCACCACGGCCCAAACATAGAACAAATGTCTCTAGAGAACAAACAAAATGCCTCAAACATTGCCTCTAGAGGAAAAGTAAAGACATACAATCAAGTGTCTCATGGATTGCCTCTTGATAACTTATCTGTGAAACTTTTGGAGTGTCTCATAAGTTGTCTATAGAACGAAAATTGCAATACCTTATAGAAATGTCTCAACTAATGTCCCTACATTTGAGACTATTTCTGAAGTGTCTCAAAAAGTACCACTACAATATGCAAAGTGTCTTAATGTGATTTTTAATGAGGCAAAGTAGGAAGTATCTCTAGTAAAATGTCTATGGAAGGTTTTTCTTGTAGTGAAGGTATCGACTTGTCAATGCCTACAAGTTGTAGACTAGGGTTTCATGGAAAGTAGAGGGCAAGTAGATCTCGAGGGTTTCAGCCGGAAAATTACTCGACTACTAGAAAACTAGGGTTATGTTGACAATGAATCGATCCTCTCTTTCTCCCTCGACTCCCCCTTATATAGGAGGCGGAGCCGAGGGTTTCGTGATGTACAAGTTACAAAGATCGGGAGACTCTTTGAGTTCGTCCCGTAATAGTTACAAGTTCTTATTCCTAATACAACTCTATCTTTCCAAACCGACACTTAATTAGGCTTCCAGGCTTCATATTCTTCGAGTCATGGGCCTTCAGTAAACCCCGGGTATCTTCTTCGGCAGGCCCATTGGGGATGCCTATGTCAGTAGCTGCTGCGTGTAGTTGACACGTCCGTTGGGAACCCCAAGAGGAAGGTGTGATGCGCACAGCAGTAAGTTTCCCTCAGTAAGAAACCAAGGTTATCGAACCAGTAGGAGTCAAGGAGCACGTGAAGGTTGTTGGTGGCGGAGTGTAGTGCGGCGCAACACCGGGGATTCCGGCGCCAACGTGGAACCCGCACAACACAATCAAAGTACTTTGCCCCAACGTAACAGTGAGGTTCTCAATCTCACCGGCTTGATGTAAACAAAGGATTAGATGTATAGTGTGGATGATGATGATTGTTTGCGAAGAACGAGTAAAGAACAATTGCAGTAGATTGTATTTCAGATGTAAAGAATTGGACCGGGGTCCACAGTTCACTAGTGGTGTCTCTCCCATAAGATAAACAGATGTTGGGTGAACAAATTACAGTTGGGCAATTGACAAATAAAGAAGGCATAACAATGCACATACATATATCATGATGAGTACTATGAGATTTAATCGAGGCATTACGACAAAGTACATAGACCGCTATCCAACATGCATCTATGCCTAAAAAGTCCACCTTCGAGGTTATCATCCGAACCCCTTCCGGTATTAAGTTGCAAACAACGGACAATTGCATTAAGTATGGTGCGTAATGTAATCAACATAAATATCCTTAGACAAAGCATCGATGTTTTATCCCTAGTGGCAACGAGACATCCACAATCTTAGAACTTTCTCGTCACTTGTCCCAGATTTAATGGAGGCATGAACCCACTGTCGAGCATAAATACTCCCTCTTGGAGTTACAAGTATCAACTTGGCCGAGCCTCTACTAGCAACGGAGAGCATGCAAGAACATAAATAACATATATGATAGATTGATAATCAACTTGACATAGTATTCAATATTCATCGGATCCCAACAAACACAACATGTAGCATTACAAATAGATGATCTTGATCATAACAGGCAGCTCACAAGATCTAACATGATAGCACAATGAGGAGAAGACAACCATCTAGCTACTGCTATGGACCCATAGTCCAGGGGTGGACTACTCACACATCGATCCGGAGGCGATCATGGCGATGAAGAGACCTCCGGGAGATGATTCCCCTCTCCGGCAGGGTGCCGGAGGCGATCTCCTGAATCCCCGAGATGGGATTGGCGGCGGCGGCGTCTCAGTAAGATTTTCCGTATCGTGGCTCTCGGTACTGGGGTATTCGCGACGAAGGCTTTAAGTAGGCGGAAGGGCAGGTCAGGGGGCGTCACGAGGGGCCCACACGCTAGGGCCACGCGGCCAAGGCCTGGGCCGCGCCGCCCCAGTGTGTCGCCACCTCGTGGCCCCACTTCGTATCTCCTCCGGTCTTCTGGAAGCTTCGTGGAAAAATAGGCCCCTGGGCGTTGATTTCGTCCAATTCCGAGAATATTTCCTTTGTAGGATTTCTGAAACCAAAAACAGCAGAAAATAGCAACTGGCTCTTCGGCATCTCGTCAATAGGTTAGTGCCGGAAAATGCATAATAATGACATATAATATGTATAAAACATGTGACACTACAACACGACTAGGCGTACAGCAACAGATAGCTCGCAACGATGCCAACATGCGTATCTACGGTTCATGCCCCCACATCCCCACGTCTAATTCTTTTTTTTTCTTTAGATCTACCGTGTCTTTTAACTCATCCCCACGTCTGTTCAAGAAAAAAAAAATCATCCCCACGTCCCCTGGCCTGGCATCCCAACTCCCGATCCCATTCTCCCTTGTCCTCCATAACCCTAGCCGCAATGCATCGCGATCTCGATCGCTGCCACAATTCAGGCCGTCGAACAACCATCGATCGCCCGTCCTCTCCGGCTACCCCATGCCTCGGCCCTCTTGATGTTCTGTTGGTGTCGCTGCTCGACGACCATACGAGGCAGCGGCCAGGCACTGAACGGCAAGGCGGAGGCAAGGAGAAGGGGTCAGGCAGCGAAGCAGAGCACGGGAGTAAGGCGGACCAAAGGGAAATCCAGGTGCGATTTATGTTTTCCCCTTTTAGATTGTTGTCTCCAGGTTCGTCCTATAGGTTGTGCGACCGTGCGGCAGATACGGCGAAGTTTGGGCTTATCTCCACGCCAAGTTTGCTCATCCATCAGGCTGCTCTCAGGTTCTCACACCGTTCTCTCTCATCGCATGTAGGGAACGTCCTCTCCCAATTTCCTGTTTCCAATCAGGCAATCAGACCATATGCATGATGCGTTTGATCTGAAAATATGAAATACTGTGTAACCTATCGCAACAACGAACTATTTATCTTGTGGCCGCTGGTTGTTGCCTGGAGCAATTGTCATTCAGTGTTCGATAGTGTTCTTCGCTGGTTCTAGAATTTTAGTTGGATTTAAAAACATGGTATTACTTCTTTCTGCTATGTGCGATTTGTAGCAGAATTTAATCTTGAAGCCCACTGTTAACAAGGCTCCTCTCAGTGCTCCATCACAATATTATCTAGCACTTTGAAACCGATGGCAATCATGCAATAAGTAATCCAGTGGTTAGTTTTGTGGCACCCAGTACGTCTTTTACATTTGTACTGGTGATTGCGTTATTTATTCTTCAACCGGTTAACCTGATCTATTTTGTTTTCAGCTACCTGCAGTAGTAACTAGTAAGGCCATGTTTGCTAATTCTCCTAACAACCTATTCTGCTAACTCTGTTTTTTTTAATATGCTGCATCCAGTACATCACGTTGCGTGCAACTTATACTTTGCAGTTACAAATGGCAACTTAGTGATTGATATTGCATGGCCAGTCTGACAATATATATGAGGTGTATGAGTGATAATTTCTATTTTTACACTTCAGAATTCTAATGATTATTTAAAATGATGTTACTTCTGGCTATTAGCATGATTTTCAGAACAAGAAGAACTCGAAAGTGGCCAACCCAGCCCTGCTTTCTAATGTACACACATGCCTTTTTAGTATGTTGTTTCTGAAATTAACTTGCATTGGACACTGGTGTTTAACATGATATCTTTTGTAGAAACAACAAAGCGGTTCACTAAGGTTGTTGGGTGCCGGCTCACTAGCAGTAAGAGTGCTAAACTTTCTTCCGTACATGATTACATGTACATAATTTTGTTATATCAATTATTTGCTCATGTTCATCCTTTTGTTAAGGTTCACTTGATGTGAATGGTAATGTCTTAGACACTAGTTTTTAATTCTGATTACATTTTTTCCTTGAAACTAATCTATTTTATTCTAGTTTTCTTTCCGGATGATGGGGCGTGAACAAACCAATGCTTACCTTTTTTTTTTCTAATGGGCAGACAATAAAGTATTCTTGAAGAGCCTATCAAGCGGAATCAAGGACCTGTAACTTGTAAGTTGTGGTCCAAAATAGAAACTTGATGGTGCTGAAATAACAAACCAGTTCTGGGTTGTACATGTCAATGCCACACTTCTACATGACTATCTAGGTAACACGTGAACAAAAAAATTGCATGGCCTTCAACCTTTGTACGTGACTATTTTACCGTCTCGCTACTTGCATCATGTGATGTTTCTACCACAGTTGTGTTAATAATTTGGCCTTATTCTTGTAGACTCAAAATATAAATGGATGATGACATGGGTGGCAAGTTGAATGGAAGGAGGACAATGTCGTTGATGTTGGATAATCTACTACACATCTATGCATGTTTAGTTATCTCGAGTGGAGAGAATTGATGTTGTAAACATAATATTTATATATGTACCCGGTGGATCGTGTTCCTCTTGTAATGCTACTATTTTAATCCAATATAGAATATGTTTCTATTCTCTATGAATAGTGATATTGAGTTTCTCACTTCATGTATGTCTTGAAAGCAATTCAAGCTAATTGCGGAAACAATAATATTATGGATCGCATATGTGAACCACTGCTTGCAAGAGTTAGATATACTTAAATGATAAAATTAATACTATACGTGTCAAGAATTCAATCCAGCACTACAAGCACCAACATATGTAAGTGTTGCCCACCCTTAGTTTTATACGTTGCTGCCTAGCAACGCCACCGTTACCAACGGACCTATATGCGTTGCATTGTACCCTTGCAACACCCAAAAACGCAACGCATCATTATCCGTTGGTAGAGACACTAGCAACGCCTATATTGTCATTTAGATACAGATATATGCGTTGCAGTAGGAGGGGTCTTGTTGTAGTGTGAGTATCATCAATAAAGTAGCATGGAACATAAGAAATTATAGATACGTTTGGGACGTATCAGTAGCCCCCGAGATTTTGCTTGAATCGGAGAATCAAGCAAAATCTCCATCATTACAATTAACATATGATTCCTTCGAGTCACTAAATATTTGTCATTATATGTTGTACTGGGATAACGGTAGATGGGGCTGGTTCATCTGATGGATCAGGTACCAGTTAACTGCTCTCGTGGCAATCCCGCAACAACCTACTTCAAGATCAAGTCTCTGGACATGATCTCGGTATACTGGCGTAATTCGACATGTGTCACTTAAGGTCTTACCATATGCCGAACTCCAGTCATATTTTTATCGGGTACCTAACGTGTCCGTTAGGATTTTTCTTCGCATCTGTTGATATGGAAAAAAGTAGCAGAGCGCATTCATTTGCGATACCACGCTACACAGGACGAATCCCGGGGTCTTACCTTCATAAAGTATTACGACATTCAGAGATTTAACAGCGACTGAGGCGCTCTGAGAATATATATTGTCGAGTGCCTTTTTTGGCTGCTGGAATAGCACATTTATTCGAGTCATATGATGACTTTTTATCTTGACCTCCCGATGGGTGTATATGAAGAGTTATATCATAACTCAAAATATACTCACTTTGACTCCTTCAGTTTCATCGGGTACGCGACCAGCGTTCCCGATGGGAGTAGCCCCCGAGGCTACAGACAAGTGCTTGTACTTGGTTGTAGGCTCACATTTTTTATCATCTTGTTGCTATATTGTCAACTCTCCTACTTTTTCCATCTTTATCAGGTGCGCGACCAGCGCTCCCGATGGGAGTAGCCCCCGAGGCTATAGTCAAGTATTTTATTCTTGGCTGTAGGCTCAACTTTTTAATTTCTCTGAATCACCAATTATTTTTTGTCCTTTATGCCATCCTCTTATCCGAAATAAAAACTTCGGGTAAGAGTAGCCCCCGAGCGTTTGAACAAATATAAGTATTTGATCAAAAGCTCTCGAAGTTTCTCTTATTTGAATCCTCAACAGTTCTTCTGCCGCTATTTTCAAATACTTATTCGAGATTTTCCAATGATTACATCAATACTGACGACAGCCACAGACTATGTATTGGGAAGGTGCGAATCCTGTCACTTCGCTGACATATGGGCTCGAAACTCTGCGTCGTTGGACACGTTATGCAAGTGGGGGACACACGTCCTCCGCTTTTTCCGGCACGCGCGCTGCGGCGCCTGTCCAGTAACTTCTCAGTAAATATACGATTATACCCTCGATGACACGTGTAAGGCATCGGATTCATTCCCTTTTTATCCAACGGTGCGACAGATCGCTTTCTTGGTATAAATAATCTCCTTCTTCCTCAATCTTTCCCTTCGCTGCGCCGCTCAACTTCCCCCCCTCTCTGCGAAAACTCCATTGCTGTCCCCCAAGCTCGTTGCACTTCTTCTCATCTCCAATTTCCTCCACCACTTGTTTGAATGCCACCGCGCACCAAACTCCTCAGGCACACCGCACCAGGAACCAATATGGCGACAGAAGATTTTGAGATCTCTGGATGGGAGAGATCCAAGATCTCAAACCAGGACGTGAGAATGCTCAAGAAGCTTGGGCTGATGAAGAAGGAAGATGGGCTGATCTTTCCTGGGGACGAAAGCTTCCCTACACCTCGCATCGGATACCGAGTAACATTCACCGACCACCTCATCCGCGGCCTTTCCACCCCCATCCACGAGTTCCTTCGTGGATTGCTTTTTGTCTATGGGATTCAGCTACACCAGCTGACTCCCAACTCCATTCTCCACATCTTCATCTTTATCACCTTGTGTGAATGCTTTCTCGGGACCCATCCTAATTGGGGCCTGTGGAAACACATCTTCTATCTTCACCGCAACAGCTCCCGCAACATCGCCTACAATGTAGGTGGTGTTGTTATCTGCATCCATCCCGACGTCGATTACTTCAACGTCAAATTCCCTGACTCCGTCCAAGGGTAGCGCAGGAGATGGCTGTACATCCGCGAAGAGCACGTCAGCTCGCAGGAATACAACATCGCGCCTTTTGACGGTGGCGCAAAAATCCTTCGGCGCCGGTCATGGGACGCCGAAGCTACTGAGGAAGAGAAAACGGCGACAAATACGATGATGAAGCGCATCCATGAGATTCAGAACACCCGCGGTAAAGAACTGTCAGGTGTTCAAATCACTGCGCACTTCCTTAGGATCAGGGTACAGCCTCTGCAGGCTCGTAAAACCCCCTCTGGATGTATGTTGGCGAAGAAGATGTCGACCGCGTATCCAAGGACCTTTCTATGAAGGACTTGGAGAAGCTTGTCCGACGTTTTTCGTCGCTGAGCAAGAAAGACAAGGTTCCAACCTCTTGTTGCGTGGAGCCATACAGCGGCAGCCACGCCCTTCCCAAAGTAAGTAATCTTTTCCTTCGAGTTGTGCTTTTTTTCCTTTTGTCGACTGCTATATTTGTTTCCTTGTATCCTTATATTTACTTGTTGCTTATTCGATAGAACCATCAACCTCTTTCTTCTCTTCCTCCCCTTCCTGAGGGTGGAGAAGTGGATGAGCGAACCGTCATTACTGATGAGTCGTAAGAATCCTCTCACCTTGAAGCAGAAGTCGCGGGATCTCACAAATCCGCGGCTTCCTCTGAAAAAGACACGGAATCATAAGCTTCTGAATCCGTGCGCTCTCCCCTTTCACTATTTCTCCAAAGAACAAGCGAAAAGGGATGAAGTCGAGGACTCCGGCACCTCCAAACCTAGTGGATCACCTGCCGAGAAAGCTTCTCCTGAGGAAGAAGGTGGCTTCTGTCCTTATGACAATGCCATTATTAGCTCGTAAGTTACGCTGTCCCTTACTTTTGCATACTTCTTGTGGATATTCTTATGTTTCTTTGTTGACAGTGGTGAAGAAGAAGAAGAACCCGCTGTTAATGTGACGGCTCCTACGAGCACGTCGAATACTTTAGTTCTTTCTGAAGCGCGATGTGCTACTGGGGAAACCTCGCCTCCCCATCACCAAGATCTGGAAATGTCGACTCATGTCGCCAGCCCCCGAGCCTCTTCGCCAAAAAGACCAAGGATTGTGCTTGGCGAGAGCCACGACTTTTTGGTCGGGAGTTCAACGACTCCTTCCTTGGATGATGTAAGTACCCTTGCAACTATTTTTTTATCGTTTGTCGAGTTTTACCATCTGAACCTGTCTCTCGTCTTTTTTTTTGCAGCCTCTGATGAAACATTTCATCAGTCTTGGTACTCAATTTATTGGGTATCGTGATACTGTTGAAGATTTGAAAGGTAAACCTTCTTTCCTGCAAACAAGATATTTTTATTTTTCCTCGACTAGACTATGTTGCATTTTGACTTAACATTCCAGCATCGTCTCCTTCCGCCAGAGGCTCTCGCCAAAGCCAACAAACGCGCTGATGATCTCGTCATCAAGCTTGAGCAAAGCGAAAAGGCTCGCAAGAAAGCTGAGCAGGACGCTGCCTCTGTTGGAGATCTTCGGAAAAGGCTCCATCATGCTGAGAATGCTTTGAGCGAGAAGACGACTCAACAGATTGCGCGTGAAGAGGCCATCATAGGCCGCTTAGAGTCACAAAATCGGCGCTTTGTCAGTAAGTTCTTTGATCACCTTTCTCAAGCTTCTTCTAAGATTGGCTTTCTGCATATTTTTGATGAACCCGAATTCTGTTTTAGCAGGAAAAATGGGTGAAGATTTTTCCCTTCAGGAAGCTGAGGAAGATCGTCTTCTCGACGCCCTCTCCATCCTCGAACTTCATGGAGATCTGGCACGCAGTAGTATTCTCGATGCGCGGACCATGTTCACGCGCCTCTTCCCCTACTTCTTCCCCAAGCAAACACACCAACTACCTTCTCTGAGCTTGCCAGGCGCTTCCTTCCCCAGGAAGATCTTGGATTGGCTTTTCGGCAGAAGAATTTGAAGGTTGGGGTCGAAGGAACCATAGCCCTAGTTGCCGAGAGTCACCAAAATGCTCGAGTGGCGCCTCCATGACCTCTTAGGCCCACCTCCCCTGGACTAGGAGGGGCCTCGCCCCGATAATCGCAACAATCTGTGGCGGCGGCGCGGTGGGAGCGGGTTGTCGCCCGCATCTATGTAGAGCTCTAGGGTGCGGTGGTCGCCGCCGTGGCGGGGAGCTCGCATTCTAACTGGAGCTTCGGACCGAGGAGCTCTCACCAGCGGCGGGGAGTCGACAATTGACGAGGTGGGTAGCGCCGGTGAGCTCCTCCTCACGATGAGTCCATGTTCCGACGGGATAGGGAAAAAAGGAATAAGAAAGAAGAAAAAAGGAATAAGAAAAAATGGAGAGATGGAGGCTAACATGTGGGCCCAAGAAAATTACAAAAAAGCCCACAAGAAAATTACAAAAAAGCCCTTAGCTTATAACAGTCTAATGTTTGCCCCTAACCGTTTCAGCCTTGCCAGGTCAGCCTGACAATGGGGCTCATGTATCATAATCATTTTTAAGTCTCTTAAAACGGTCGGTTAGTGGTTATTGTCACACTGTTACTCTAGACTGGTGGTTTTTTGTTTAAAAAAAATGAAAGATGGTGGTTTTTTATTAACCTAGCCTCAATTGTGGTGGGTTTTTGTAATTTTCTCAAATCTTTCCTACGAAGGTAACCTTGGCCTCTTCACGTATTTTTGCCTACTTGAGTTAGAACCGGTCCGATACTTGTTTAGCAACAGGTTGAAAGTTGGCTTGTTCTTCTTGAGCTTGTGTTCCAGTTTATTCGTCTTCCACTTGCCAACCTCTGGGTACCTGGGCTTGATAGACCTTGGCGGAGACCCTTGCCGCAGTGGTTGTTGCCCCCCCACCCCCCCGAGCTTCGAGTTGATGATGATAATCTTAATAATCTGCTTTCCACCGGCTTGCCAACCTAGTGTGACTTTCCTCCCAGTTTCCATGTTGCCGCCTTTGTTGTTGGTGGGCTCACCAATAACACTGTTAGATTTGTTAGTGGATTCGGCCGCCTCTGGCCGAATGCGGACTTTCTTTCCATCCAATTCCGGCGTGTTCATTGCGAACAGTTGTGTATCAATGGCCATGCTGGCAAAGCTCAATCGTCTATCATTAATGATCGATTGCATCAATAGATGAAAAATTGCAATCATTAATTAGTATTGTGAGAGAAACAATTTTGTTACTTACAATAGGCACTTAGCATTAACTCATTAGGCGATGGTATGATGTGATCGATCTTTATAAATTTTGTTTTAACAAGGCATGCTACAGGCTCCGGAGGAGACGAGGTGAGCGGGAAAGGTCAGGGAAGTAGTTGGAATTACATATTTGTTGTCCACATCTACTAGGGGAGGAGGAGACGAAATCGAGGTGGCAGCCGGTGGATGGTGACAAAGAGAGAGAGAGAGAATGATACAGCTCGACCTACGGTCTTCGCTGCATCATTGCCAACACGTCACACTAGGGTGAATATTGTCCTTTATGCATGCCTACAATTGCCTATATTGAATGGTATGCTACTTCATCCTCCGTCATATGACCATGACAGGAATACATCGCCATGTACGGAGGAAAGGGAGGATGCCAGCGATGTTCGAGGACTCGAGGCCGAGGTCACAGAAGCATGGAAGAGAAGATGCGAAGATGAGGAGATGATCAAGGCCATGAGCGGCACTTCCGCTGCTCCAGGGCGGCACTGCCGGCTACGGCGGCATTGCCGTTGCTCCAGGGGAGGCACTACCGCCCCTACCATCTAGCCTTCGCGAGGAGTTGACCGGTACTACTGTCAGGAGGTGACTGGTACTACCGCTGCGGCCGCAACCACTTATAATCTTCACCATTCATTGCCTCGTGTATGGCCGCGATGTCTTGCTTTTCCCCAAAGTACCCCTGGGTTGCTAGGACTATAAATTGGCTCCCACCTCCCCCTTCAAAGATAAGGTTAGATATGAACCAAATCAGGTCTTGTGCCTCCATCCCTAGTGGATTAGGGGAAACCCCTCGTCTCTTAGACATAAATCTGTGAGTTGTATCAAGACCTCTCTATGTGATTGACCTCTTACTTGTGTAATTCTACTTTGGTCTTTTACATGAGTGATTTCATGGATTGCATACCTATCTCTTCCTTAGGGATTTTACCTCGTGTATCTTTTCGAGGGATTCTATCGGAACGGTGGTTCATGCCATTGAGATCAAACCGGATTGTACCGCGTTATATGTGTGTATGTTCATCATGTTCTTCATGTTCATCCCTATCCTCCCTCTCTTCATTAGTCAATTCGTGAGATCGGGCCACACATCAAAACTTAGCCTTCATCAGAGAGAGGGGGTTCCTACATGGCCATTACTCGGCACACCCTAGCCCCCCTACACATCGAGCTTTTCGCTTCCTGGTCCTAGTTGCCAGGCGGCTGCCAGCACCACCATCTCCATGCATTCTCCCGCTGCCATGGGTAGAGGTGACCTCTACGTGCTTGAGGAGGAAGCCCCTCTGGTTGATATGGTGATCGGGGATGGCCGGCGTGCTCTCTGGCAGCGAGGCGACGCCATCTGGGGAGCAGGAGGTGGTGAGACACGGCGGAAGAAAAGGATTATCGGGTTCTCATCTCTGTCTCCTTCTTTTGAGTGAAGGAGGCAGCATAGGTCGTTACATGCTCCATCTCACATGGCTCTGCGGTGTTACCCACTCTGTCTTCATGCGCCCTTCTGTCTAAGTCAGCCTAACGGGTGAGTCAATTCGTGCTCAAGCGGAGGATTTCTAGGGATTTGGGATGTCTAGAGTGGGTTTGTGTTGTCAGTTCTGGACTTTTGTCAAAAAGAAATTGGTATCATTTGGTAAATTTAGATACAAATGTAGTGATTTTATGCTAACAGCTCTACTTAATCGATATTGATCCCATTTTTTTTTCTTTTTGAGGCTGCGAGATTGATTCCATCAGGATAACGTAAACCAACTGGACATCGATCGATAGACATGATGATCGGACGATCAACGATGGCAGGCCGGATCATCAAAATTTGATGTTCGATCTGGTGCTTCTGTAGACCCTAGTTAAATGGAAGACACATGCATGCAGGGATCGGTGATATATATGATCATACGTACTGTACTATTTTGGAGGAGTCGTGGGCTGGAACCATGCAGTACGACTGTGGTGTGAAGCCATTGTTCCGACACAAACACTAAAACGTGTGTGGTACGTACATGGACTCGGTCGGGAACGGACGTGTACACGAAGTCACGAACACGACGTACACCGGCTCGGAATCGACTCACCGAATCTATTTCTACCACACACTCGACCCATCGCCTCCTATCCTATACCTGTACCCTGTCGCTCTCCATCGAGATCGTCCTATCGGCGCCTTCCGCACCACCGCCGGCCGCTCATATGGACGAGACCGACGGCAACGGCAATGGCGTCTGCTTCGCCTATGACGTGCTCCTAGAAATCCTCCGCCACCTCCCTTGCCGCGCACTCGCCAAATCACGGGGCGTTTGCCGCGCGTGGCGCTCCATCGTTGACGCCAACAGCCTCCTCTACCCTCACCTCTTCCCGAGGGGCGCCTTCCCTGGCATCTTCACGCGGAACTACGAATGCGCCACCTTGTCCTCCTTCTTCGCTCCGTCCGGGCCATGCTCCAGCCAGCGACGCCGGGTTCACGGTGGGCCTGTCTTCCGGCGCCCTCTCTTTTGGCACTCTTGGATGTCCGTGCTCCACCACTGCAACGGCCTCCTTCTCCTCGACGACCTAATGTACCGCTACGTGTGCAACCCGGCAACGGTACGATGCGCTCGTTTGCCAGTGCCGTCGGAGGACTCGTGGCTGTATGATAATGCCATGTTCCTCGCCTTCGACCCAGCCGTGTCGCAGCACCATGAGGTATTCATCCTTCCAAGAGGAAAGACACTATCAGACATCGGCCAAGAGGAGATAGACACCCTGGACTATTTTGACTATATGGGAGAGTTTGATACATCGTCGCCATCAAGATTAGATGAGCTTGCCCAGGTTTTGCCACCAGAGAAACAAAAACAGATACATGTCCATGTGCCAGGTGTGGAGGAGCAAGACGATAAGGTGATTTCTACATCCGTTTTCTCCTCACAAACCGGTGAATGGACGAGTCGGGAGTTTATGCCTGGGCAATGTGCCCCCGGGCATCTCTATGAAATGGTGACTGCTCCACGCCCTACTTGTGTGAAGACATGGAAAAGTGCTGAGTACTGGCGGGGGTCTCTCTACGTGCATTGTTGGAACAACATCATTATGATCCTGCGCAACTCTGATGGGGTGTATGACATGGCCCTCCTCCCATGGAAATATTACGATGATATAAAATATGGAGGAATATCCGAGCTCCCTAACAGGACGATCTTAGTGAGCTATGAGAAAGGGGTTCACTATGTGGCGCTCCACAAATTGCAACTACATGTATGGAAACTGACAGAATCAATTGATGGTCAGGTCGGATGGATGATAGCACACAAGGCTAACCTTAGTCCTTATGATCATAAACCACACATGTGGATGGAGTGTAGAGTGCCATGGGAGGTGGTCGAAAATAACAAAGCATTAGATAGCTTGTTCGAACCTTGTAAGAACAAGAAAACCATATATAATGGGAAGGATGGCCAATGTAAAACAACTGAGGGATTTTGCGGTGACGTTGACGATGAAGAAAAAGACATCCATGAGGGAGATGGATTCGACAGAGCACCTAGTGATGTTGATGACGATGGTCATAGCGAAGGAGACCCGTACGAAGATGAATGTGGAGAATTTAAAAGCGGCAATGTTTTCGAGTACTCCTCGGACTCGGATGAGGATAACTCTATTGATCGGGACGAAAGGGCCACCCACCGTTATAGGATCGTGGGATTACATCCTCACAAGGATGTCATACTCCTCCAAGACTCCAATGCCATTGTGACATACCACTTTAGAACCTCGAGGATGCAATATTTAGGAGAGTGGCATGATCACTCATATGATTGTGGCATCGAAGCCGCGTTCCCTTACCGGCCATGCTATGTAGATGCGCTTCCAGCAACTAAGCTACCATTTTAATAGGTCACCGGTAGCGTGTACCACTTTGAGAGGATGATCAAGTGTGGCAATTGTGTTATTAATCTCACACTCACTACAAAGATTGATCAGATGCTCGGTTGACTCATTTAATATGCTTGTTTTGTCAGCTGGATGCATGTGAAAACTGATGGACACATGCTTGTAATCTGAGTTTATATATAGTTATGTCTAATTAGTATCTGTATTTGTTTGAACAATCAATTAGTATCCCTATAGTTATATAGTAAAGGCTTTGCATGACATAAAAAATACATCACCGCTGGGCTGCTTCGAATGTTACAAATGCAGCTAACAGCTAATTTCAAGTGAATGAGCAAGCACAGCTTGCAATTCAACAACTACTAACAAATGCAGCTAAAGACAGTTGAGAGAAGACAGTTGAGAGAGACCGTGTGTCTCTCTCATTCTCCTCTCTACCAATTATGCACCACTGCGATATACATGTAGCTAGCGGTCGTTGGCACACACACTTGCTGCAGGATTGTCATCTATTCCCAAATATAAAGCCAGAATAACGGGCATGCAAAAGAGCAACGATGGGTGACCAAACCATCTTTACTATTAAATGGGAGTTGGTCGTTTGACACTCAACGCACTTTGGTGGTCGTCATTGGAAGCATCCTGTCCGTCCAATCAATCTCACGATCTCCGCTTCGTCCGATCAAATCACACCCCAAATATCTCCATGCATAAATTAATTATGGTAAAAAAATCAGTCACGATATCTCACATCCAATTAATTATGGTAACATCAATTACTCTCTAGGCTATGGCATGAGAAGATATTTCCTATTCCAGACTTGATTCTCCTCAATCACGTACAAAATAACTAGGCAAGTCGCGAATTGCAAGATATGCTCCAGCCTCCAGGAAGACACTTTCCTATTCCCACGTAATTGCAAGGTACCTTCCTTCATTGCACGATACTCGTACTTCCTATGATCTTCTGCTAATTATGTTTCCCTGCCACTGATGAAATTTAGCGATTGAGATTACAATACCCACCGAGAAGAAAAGGGTAAGCCATCGTGACTTTCTCGATTCCTCCCATGGATCCCTAGATCAGGTCCGAGCGCCGCCACACCTTTCATCTCACCCCCAGCGCATGGAATCCGAGCTAGAGCCCCACAACGACCGCCGTCGGGAATCCACCGCGCTCAATCGGGGAAGTTCATCATGCTCTTGCTGCTCGCTGACCCAGACCTACCCGAGTGCACTGCCCATCCTCTGGATCTTCGCGCTGGTCCGGCGGCACTCCGCCTCTCTGGGCGATGGTTCGCTGCGATGGTAGCGGTGCCACCAACGACGAGCACCTCGACCAGCTGCTCATCACGGGGATAAATTCGTTGCACCGCCTCCTAGAGAAGCCGCTGGCCCGGCAGCGGCGGGGTGCCGAGGTCTACCCACATCCTCTACCTTTGACTGGTGCGGCAGCTCGAGCACCTTGCCGATCGCTCATCGATCTCACTTTTAGGTCGCAGGTAATTCTTGTCAACGGTTGGATCCTCTTTTACGTCCAATTTACGAGCGCTCATCGATCTCACTTTTATCTCCTCTCCCATCGTCATGTGCAGCTCCATACCAGCCATCTCCAGATCTCCTCCACCACTTGTGATGAGGTAAGCTTGATTTATGTTTGCTTATGTTCAAGATTTTCCTAAATAATCATGATTTTGACTACTTACAAGACTGCGTAGGCCCTGCTAAATATTGAAGAGGTGTATGTCCCAGCCATCGGCAATCCTTCTGCCTACAAGGTATTTGAAAAAATGCCTATGCCAAGTTGATCATGCTAAAACACTCCGCCATTATGGCAGAAATTCATGATGCAATCATTGATATTATAGTGCAGTCTTTGTATTCATATGGATTTTTTGTGAGTTATCCCCTTTACATTACTGTTCCCAAATTTAATTTTTCAGTGCCATTGTTTTATTTAAGTACGTATGTTTATGTTTGACTGAATTCTTCTATTGGTAGTAGAACAGGTGCATTTGCATATCACGGAGACAATGATGGCTTGGAGTTAAGCGATGATCATGCTACAATTAGAGTCATGTGGGGTGTGGGTGGCGGCGTGAGTGTGCAGCGGTGCCATAAGCATTCACGGCATCATTTGAAATATAGTCTCCAATGCAGATCAATCCCATGGCACTGTCTCCTTCTCATGCATGCTTCTAGAGGCTAGCAATTGTGCGCCGATTCCCCTCTCCTTAGAATGGCGCTTCAATGAGAAATACGGCGGCGGTCGCAGCGGCGACGCCATCATTGATGAATGAACTTCTCTTTTAATTGGCGATGCAACACACAAGGATCCTCCCTCTGACCATTATACAAATGATGATCAATGTCTTTACCAACATGAGTATGGGCAAGGTAGCCGTCTCCTTCAAAAGCACACCATCGAAAACACATGCACCATCAATGACTTGTTCCTGCACGTCCTGAATTCCTGACTAAGCAAATGTATATATGATACTAACTTTAAGTAGCTGAATTAGGTTGACATGAAGGGACTGATAATGGATCAGCAAGCCAGCTTGGTAATGGTCGGACAAGATGTCTTGATATCTGGTGAGGTAAAATTGTGTACTTGTACTACTTTTGATATGTCTGCCGATGAACTTATCTCATCAGCATTTACTTCATAATCATTTTTTTCACCTAGATGAGCTCAGCTTGCACACTCCTCGCCTATATCCCAATTCAGAGCCAGGGCATAAAGAAACTTCTGGTCCTCTTGCTTGTAGTTGATTTCAGCCTTTTTAAGTTGTCCGGATAAATGGAATAAAGAGTTGACTATTTTGTTCTGAATTGTTCTGCTATTGTAGACTTCTTCCTTCTAGAATTAGATTCTCTCGCTGAAGTGTACTTAGTTGAATTGGTGAACACATAACAACTGATTGCATCTGGTTGTACATATAAGCTCATTTTCTAGAAATATTATTTGCAAAATTATATTGGAAATTACTACACAGGGCATAGATAATGATATCGGGAATATTATTTGACTGCTTGGATTCCGTAAGTGATATCATTTAGACAGAAAGACAGGCATACAGTTTCATAATGATATCATGTAGTGAATTTGTCCTCTTTACTGATTGGCTCCATCTTACAGGCTGCACGCAAATGCTATCATTTCATATTTTTAAGGGACTACATTCATTTGAGAAATTTAGCATGGTTGATATTACTGATCTCAGCAGAAATTTGTTTGAATTTATGATCACTATTCCCACCGTTAATTTGGTCTCATAGTATACATGTGCGATTGATTAGGAATGGCAGTACTTTAAGAATTGTGATTGCTCATATGGTTTGCTGCTAGCTAGCTACCTATACCAAAGAGAGAGAAATCTATGCAATGTAATTAAATTTTCTATAAATTTTCGGGCAATTATGTGGCAACGACTGAATCTCGGGACAATTTAATATCCGTAGGAGTTGGAGGGAGGACAGAGCATGCAATTCTTCAGGGAGCACAACAGTATTTTCAGTCCTGAAGCAGCAACTCTTGCAATGGCGGGAGACTAACACAACTTGTTGCACGGACAATCAAGTTTTTTTTGTTCAGGATAAAATATATGAAGTGCTAATTATCATCACTCCGTGCATTACTGCAATTTTAGCACAGAATTATTACAACCTGAAAATATGTGTTGCACTTTCAAAACGCATGACATGCCTGCCAGCAGGCAATTCACTAAATTGAAAGAGTTAACAAAGTGTATGGTTTTGGCTGAATTTCAATTACTGGTTAGCTTTCAATTCTGAATTTCTGCTCTGTTCAGATATAGTTTGATGATATTTTGGCAATTTCATCACGAAAATGGGCATCATTGAGGAAAATGAACTTCGAATGGAGGCAAGACTCTGTCGACCGGGAGGCCATGCTGTCCAAATTCAGTAAAGGGCAAATGAAAAGAAGGAATTGTATTGATCAAAGTTCTTTACTTTTTTTAGATTTTGCTGGGACAGACTGGTAGAACCTAATACCTATTTTTCTGCTCTAAAGTCTATTATAAATTATCTAATCCTCTCTAAATTTTTTTTTTAAAATTTGCTCTATGTTTGACAGTGGAAGGGCGGGCCTGGTGCAGCGGTAGAGCCTCACCGCCTGTGACCGAGAGGTCCCAGGTTCGAGTCGCGGTCTCCTCACGTTGCACTTCGTGAGGGTAAGGCTTGCCACTAACACCTTCCCCAGACCCCGCACAGTGCGGGAGCTCTCAGCACTGGGTACGTCCTCTATGTTTGACAGTCATTTGAGTCACTGAGCATCTGGAATAACCGAATAGCAAAAACAGATCCAACATCCTTTCAATCTGAGAACAGAGGTGAATAACAAAATCTTTGGCTGTGGTTTTATTTTTTAGTCCGCAAGTTGGTAGTATAGTAGATTCAGTACTGGTCTACTATTATTGATATATTGGATGATGCATGAATCGTTTTATGACAGAAAAGAAGACGGTATAGACAACACCAGTTTTTCAAACAGTACAAGTAATACTGATTTCCGGATGAGAAAATTAATTCTTTTATTTCTCGCATGGATTGATGAATTGCGCGAATCTGCCCTGGATGGCGTGGATTGATGAATTGATTTATGTATGTGTCAACACATGTTTCATAATAAGCTCGCTGCGTGTGGTGATGGATGTGATACCCTTGTGCAACCCATTTGCACCGATTATTTGATCGCATTTCCATGTTTTTGTTATGTATTTCACACACTAATCTACTAATGGTGCCGTCGCTTTTATTTTTCGACATATTTGATTCATGGAACAAGGATTTTATTGTGTCTTGCATTTTTTTTACCCAACCAATTATTCTTACAAGGGTATGGGAATCTGTATGAGAAGGGAACATCATATATATTCACAAGCACGGCCCAAATTTGACTATGTAGAAAAATAAAAGGAATAGACATTAAGGTCGCAATTGGCAAAACCTACGCAAGCATGTGTATCCATCTTTTTATGTGCATTATTTTAAATGTGCGAGAGAGAAGAAATTTGAAAAGGGTGAGATGATAGTCGTCCAGAGCAAGTAGACGTAGGGCGATAATGGTTGCAACAGAGCCATAATGCAAGTACTCACTGTGTCCCAAAATATAAGGCATGTTTTTTCTGCACGCAGGACTACGAACGCAAATATGTACCAAAATATATGTTAGAATGTTTAAGTTGAATTTGTGTATTCGTCTTGCAAATCTCTTTCATTTCATATATATTTGTATAAATTTTGTGGACATTATAAGCACAAATTATAGTAAAATTAGCAAATGGTTGACCGGTTGACCAGTGAAATTTAAGAACGAACATTATGTTCAGATGGAGTATTATGCTTCCCCCATCCCAAAAAAGCTTCCTCCGTCCGAAAAAATGAGTTAGATTTGTCTAAACTTGCACAAATCCAAGTCAGTTATTCTTGGACGGAGAAATTAATTAAAAATATTTTGACCAGTGTAACATATCTAAATCTGTCACGCCGTAGCAACGCACGGGCATTCAACTAGTAGTTACTAATGTGACTGATACTATTTTGACAGACTGCAGATATCGGTTCCATCAAGGTACATAGACATCGATCCCATCAGGGGTACATTGGATATGGTGCATGGTGGCTGCTCCGACCACCAAAACTGCAATACTATGGGGGTTCTATACATGACTGCGCGTCCCGCGTTGTTTTGTAGGAGTGAGTTGAGTTGTCAGAGAGCGAACTGGCATCCACCGACAGACTCTCGCCCGTCTGCCGGCATTCAGGGATGCGTGCCGGGCTTCCGGCCGGCGGCAACGGACATGTGTGTGGTGCACGGCGGCGCGCGGCAGCCATCGTTCCAAACTTCCGATCGATGGAAGGATCACATAAACGACCAAAACATATCACCTTCCGAGTACGTGCAGAGTAGAAACGAGACTACAGGATCTACGGGATGTTGACTTGAACAGGGAATCTCTGTTGTACACGACCCCGACTCTACCTAGCACTACTGCTACTATTTTCTACCACGATCGCGTTCCCGTTCTAGCCTCTGTACCTGTCTATCGCTCGATCTCAACCGACCCCTCGATCGATCGATCGGCGCCTTCTCCTAGTAGTCAATCCGCACCACCGCGCGCCGGCCGGCCGGATGGACGGGACCGACGGCGACGGCAACGGCGCCTGCTTCGCCTACGACCTGCTCCTCGACATCCTCCGCCGCCTGCCACGCCGCGCGCTCGCCGAGTCCCGCCGCGTCTGCCGCGCGTGGCGTGCCGTCGTCGACGGCCACAACCTCCTGCTTCCTCACTCCTTCCCTCCAGGCGTATTCCCCGGCATCTTCACCGACAACTTTGGATGTTCCAACGAGTCCTCCTTCTTCGCCCCGTCGGCGCCGTGCTCGGGCCAGCCACACGACGGGCCTGCCTTCCGGCGTCCTCTCTTTCGGCATGATTGGGCCTCCGTGCGCCACTCCTGCAACGGTCTCCTTCTCCTCCAAAACGACGACTGTTGTCCTTTCGTCTGCAACCCGGCGACGGTGCGATGCGCTCGTCTGCCACCACCACCGTCGGAGCACCCGTGGCCGTGGATGCAGCTCGGCACAAATGCCATGTTCCTCGCCTTTGATCCGGCTGTGTCGCGCCACTACGAGGTCTTTCTCCTTCCAGAAGGAACGATAGCACCGGACGTCGTCGAAGAAAAGATTCAGCCTCGTAAAAAGGTGAAAAATATCCAGCCACAAACCTGGATAGAGCTTGACGTGGAGCAGCTGCACTTGCCTATATTGTTTGAAGACGAGCAGCTATCTGAACAAGGCCAAGAGGAGATAGATGTCAAGGTGCATTCTGGTTATGTAAGGCAATCTTATACATCGCCCCCATCACGGTTAGATGCGATGGCCGAGGAATTGTCCGTGCCATCTGAGCAAGCTGAGGTTTCGCCACCGGAGAAACAACCAGATGCCGAGGAGCCAAATGATAAGGTGGTTTCTATATTGGTCTTCTCTTCACAAACAGGTCAATGGACAAACCGTGACTTCGCGCCTGGGCGATGTGCCCCTAGACATCTCTATGACACGGTGACTACGCCGCACCCATATCATGTCAAGATATGGAAGGCGGCCGAGTACTGGCGGGGGTCACTCTACATACATTGTTGGAACAACATTATTATGATCCTGCGTAGCTCTGAAGGGGTGTATGACATGGCACAACTCCCGGGGAAGGCTTACGATGATAGAAAATATAGAGATGAATATCAGCTTCCCGAGAGGTCCATCTTAGCAAGCTATGATAGAGGGGTTCACTATGTGGCACTCGACATATTCCAACTACATGTTTGGACACTAACAGAATCACATGATGGCCATGTGGGGTGGATGCTAACACACGAGGCAGACCTTGGCCCTTACAATTCTAAATTACGACGATGGATGGAGCCTAAAGTATTGTGGGAGGCAGCCGAACACAACAAAGCAACAATCAGCTTGTTCAAACCTCGGAACATTGAGAAAATCATATATGATGAGGATGTAGACATTGATGGCGATGGTGGCAACGAAGAAGAAGACATTCATGGGGTTGATACCTTTGCAGGAACATTTATTTGTGATGTCGACGTTGATGACAATGGTGAAATTAAAGAAGGAGAACTATCCGAAGATGAGGCTATAGAGGGTAATACAATCGATGCCATTGTTGGTGATGGTGACGATCAAGAAGAAGGCATTCAGGGGGTTGATACCTTCGAAGGAACAAACATTGCTGATGTTGATGTCGATGATAATGGTCACAATGAAGGAGGAGAACCATATGAAGATGAAGCTGGTGAATTCAAACGCGAACATGCATTTATGTGCTCTTGGGACTCGGACGAGGACAACTTCATTGACCTAGATGAAAGTGTCACATCGGACGAGGACAACTTCATTGGCCTAGATGAAAGTGACACATACCTCAAAGACCGTGAGTGTGTGTTTTACGGGATCATAGGATTACACCCGCACAAAGAGGTGGTGCTCCTCCGAATCACCGGTGGTGTTGTGGCATACCATTTTAGGACCTCCCGGATGCAATATTTAGGCAGGCAACTTGTGAGAAACCCACACTCACATGGTCATGGCATTGACGCTGCATTCCCTTACCGGCCATGCTACATCGATGCGCTTTCAACGTGACTCTTTGGAAAGGAACAGTCGAGGCCGGATGGAGATAGAGCGTATTCTTCAGTTACATATGACTATGTTGTATTAGCTTCATTATGCTTGATTAGATGCCGATTGGTATGCGGGAAATAGTCACAATGTTTCTTTTACCAGTACTCTACACTTGCTTGTTTATCAGCTGGGTGCATATATATGAAAAGTGATAGAATCAATGCTTGTGAGATTATATATCCGTACAATATTCTAATAAGAGTTTTTTTTAACCAGTAGCATGGACGCGAGGTATGTTGACATTCCGGCAGCATCCAGATTAATTAATCAGTAAATTAGTATGGAGACCCAGTACGTTGACGTCTGACAGAGTGCAGATTAGCTCATTAAGCCATGTCGGCCCATCAGGGTATGTACGTAGGGAACTACTATTGATTTACCAGAGACAGTGGCTGGCTGGACGAATTATTCCAGGGCTTTGCAGGCTTGTTGCTATGGACATTAGGTTAACAAAGGATACTCCTGAGGATTATCCTGACGCTAAATTCTTGATGTTGCATCGTCGTAGCAACAAAATAAAAACCCACAAAAAAAGGTTCGCCTTAAAAAAAAACCTGTTAGACATGGAGGTCGCTGGAGACTCCGCCGAAGACCCACCGGAGCACCGTACTTCACCGGAGACTCGCTGGCACTTCGTTGGAGACCTCACCCGAGCATTGTACTTCGGTCGAGACTCGCCGGATACCTCGCAGCAAAAAAAAAACTAAAGTAGCAACACAAGAGAGTAATTGAGCAAACAAAAATTAACTATTGTAGCATTGCATCATTTTGTGCTACTATAGAAAAGATTGGCCTAGCCGGAGACCTTGTAGCAAAGTTTATACTAAAGGTGTGACTCGCAAATATATAGCTGAATTATCATATTACTATTAGAATTATATCGTATACATACGGCGGACCGTATCATGTACAGTACACTATGTAATGCAGCTGACGAGGCTTATGTTGGGTCGGCCCAAACCTCTTCTCAGTGTTTTTGCCAACGTTGCTGAGACCCCAAAAATCACAATTAAACCGTTTGTAGCACTTGGAGGCGACATGGCCCGGGATCCCGCAAAGCTGGCACACAATAGGTGAACGCCCATTGTTTTGTTTAGGAGCTTTGGTGGGTGGTGCCGTTTTGGTCGGTGGAGAGAAAGTCATGGCCGGTGGCGGACCTCCACGAGAAGCTCCAAATGCTGCAACAGAGGTGCCGGCGTGAGCACTCATATGGGCAGCAGGATAGTGCGAAGAACCACCGGAACGGCGCTGAGCCAATTTGCGTCATTCTGTACTCTGAAGCTGCAAAAACAAGTCACCGATTGGTATAGGAGTGGTGGTACGATTGGTCACCACTTCATAGAGAGTATCATACTTTTCGTCAAGCCCAGCGAGGATGTACGAGACGAACTACGCATCGCGCAAGGGCGCACCAATGCTGGTGAGAGAATCCGAGAGCGCCTTCATCTGGTGAAAGTATACATTGATCATCATGGTTCCCTTTTTCAGTTCAGCCATCTCCCGTTGAAGCGTAGAGGACCTGGCGATGGATGTAGAGGCAAAAGCTCCACTCAGAGTCTCACATGCTTCAAGAGAGGTGCCCACAAACATGCTCATGCTGAGAATACCTTCAGTCATCGAGGAAACAAATGCGGGGAGAATAGCCTGGTCCTGCTGAGTCCAGTGTTGGTGCGCCAGGTTTGGCGCATGCTGCATGCCGCCGGCGTGAGGAACCACGACGTGGGGGTTAGGACAGGCCATGGTGCCATCAGCATACCCATGAGCAGATGACCGTGAAGGAGTGCATCAACTTGCGCACGCCAGAACAGGTAATTATCGTTCGTCAGTCTTATGGTGATTGATGAGGCAATGGTGACGACGAGCGGCAGTACAATGGACAGGCAATCGTTCGTCAGTCTTATGTGTCTGCACCTCACGATGAGTCTCATGGCTCTGCTTCACGTCACGCACATGGATATGCCTCTGGCTCTGCTTCGTTTGGCGTGCCCATGGCTCCATTGTCACATGCAACTCCCGTAACGCAACCAGCTGCACCATCTGGCCCGGTTACACGCGCATGTCGTGGGATTGATCGCCCTAAAGAGCGTACTGATGGGACAATGATTTGGAACTGTGTACTAGCAACCTATACAGCGTCCAAGCTTACAAATGAACCGCAAGATTATAAAGAGGCTCTCCCTCTTCCTCATTGGCATGATGCCATGGATGCTGAGTTTTCTGCGTTACAGAGTAATGGTACCTGGCAACTGATACCTCCTGTTTCTGGAGTCAATTTGATTGATTCTCGCTGGATCTTCAAAGTCAAGCTTCATGCAGATGGTTCCATTGAGCGTTATAAGACGTGGCTTGTTGCTAAAGGATACAAGCAGCGTTATGGTCTGGACTATGATGAGACTTTCAGCCATGTGGTTAAGCTAGCTACGATTCGCTTATTGCTGGCTATGGCTCTCTCTCTTATCGTTGGCATTTTCGTCAGCTTGATGTTAACAATGTCTTAATGGCTTTCTAGATGAGGAGGTACACATGAGACAACCTCATGGCTTTGCTGATCCTGATAAATCTAGACAATATTGCAAGCTTGTCAGGTCATTGTACGGACTCAAGCAGGCTTCACGTGCTTGGTATGCTCGTCTTAGTTCTGTTCTTGGCTCCTTGCCGTGACTGATACACCCCTATTCGTTCTTCAGCTCCATGGTATTGCAGTCTGATACGTTGCAAACGTATCTATAATTTTTGATGCTTCATGTTTGTTTTACACAAATTGATATATGTTTTATTTACACTTCGTGGTATTTTTATGTATTTTTTGAAACTAACCTATTACCAAGATGCCACGGTGTCAGTTCCTGTTTTCTGTTGCTTTTGTATTTCAGAAAAGTTGTTCCGAAAATATTCTCGGAATTAGATGAAACAAAAGCCAAAGTTCCTATTTTTCTGTCAGGAAGACGGAGTCCAAACGGGAGAGGGAGAAGAGCCGGGAGGAGGCCACACCACTCCTAGGTGCGGGCCCCCTGGCCGCACCTAGGCATGGTGTGGGCCCCCCCGGGAGCCCACCGACATCGCCCTTTCGCCTCTATATTGCTCCTGACGTGAAAACCCTAAATCAATCAGCCTCCATCCACACAAAAATCCGTAGCTCCACCGCCATCAAAGACAAGTTTCGTGGGTCAGAAATCTCTGTTCCGGCACCCTGCCGGGACGGGGAATTACCCCCGGAGTCATCTCCATCGACTCCACCTCCATCTTCATCGCCGTTGTTGACTCCCATGATGAAGAGGGAGTAGTTCTCCCCATGGGTTGATGCTTAACCGGTAGCTATGTGGTTTATCTCTCCCTCCCATGTTGTGATCTTTATGTGATCATGAGCTTTGCAATCTAGTTGAATAAGTAGATGTTACTCTTCATCTATTATGCTACTCAAGTGGTTTTATTATTGTGATCTCCGGAGACACCTTGTCCCACGGTGTGAAGGTGACAGTGTGTGCACCATGTGCGTCTCTTAGGCTAAAGATTACAGAAATACTTATCATGAGTTATAATTTGTGTTGGATGTCTCTATGAAATTGTGGTGTTTGTTAGTACTATCTTTGGATGTTCAAAGTGACAAAGTGGGGTGTCCCTAAGTTTGGAACACGAACTTTAAGGCGTGCTTTTGCAGCCCTACGCGGTGAATTGGTGTTCGTTATCCAACCGGAGAATGGTTCAGAGTAGCATAGTGAAGAGATGATATTTATGTATTCAATTATGATATTATTGTTGAGAGTGTCCACTAGTTAAAGTAAGATCCCTAGACCTTGTTTCTAAGCATTGAAAAACCGTTTACAACCAGTTCTGCTACATGTTTGCTTGCTGCCATTTTTTATTTCAGATTGCAATTACCACTTAAAGTCATCCATATTACTTGTATTCACTATCTCTTCGCCGAACTAGTGCACCTATACACCTAACAAATATATTGGGTGTGTTGGGGACATAAGAGACTTCTTGTATCTTAATTACAGGGTTGCTTGAGAGGGATATCTTTGACCTCTACCTCCCAGAGTTCGATAAACCTTGGGTGATTCACTTAAGGGAAACTTGCTTCTATTATACAAACCTCTACACTTGGAGGCCCAACATTTTCTATAAGAATAGAAGCGTGCATAGACATCAAGCTCTTTTCTTGCGCCGCTGCCGGGGAGGCAAGGTAAAAAGGTACTCACATCCTCTGGCTACTAAGCTATCTTCTAGTACTGTTGCTGGTGTGTGAGTGCTCAAAGTTATTTCCTTTAGATTCTGCAATTATATCTTTTTGTTTATTATTTTTATTTTCACTAGTTAGGCTTAATGGAAAACAACAACAAAAATAGAGAGCTTTATAGTATTTATCTTGAGTTAGGACATGAGGTTTTTGAACAGAAAATTAAAAAACATAGGAACTTTATTTGCATGCTAATAGCAATGTTATTAGCATGATTTTTTTGAACACCATTATTGCTAACGCTATGGAAAATTCTAAGCTTGGGGAAGCTAGTTTTTATGAAAATGATCTTTTTAGTTCCCCAGTTTTAGAAGAGAAAATTTTCTCTAATGATATTTTACCTCCAATATATGATGATTACAATGATGAATATGATATTTTCACCACCTATTATTGAGGAGAAAATTAATTATGATTACAATATACCTGCTATATTTGATGATTATGGTGATGAGAATAATAATGATAGCTATTTTGTTGAATTTGCTCCCACTACAATTAATAAGAATGACTATGCTTACGTGGGGAGTAATAATTATTTGATGCATGTGGCTCATGATAAGAATGTTTTATGTGAGAGTTATATTGTTAATTTTATTAATGATTCTACTAAAAGTTATTATGAGAGAGGGAAACATGGTTTTATGTATCTCAACAATATTAACACCTCTTTATGTTGAAAATTTTGAAGTTGCACTTGTTTTGCTTTCCTATGCTTGTTGCTTTGTGCTTTCATAACTTGTTTCTTTACAAGATTATTTTTTGTAGGAAGTGGGTTATACTTAAATTTGTTTTATATTTGCTCTTGATGCTCTCTTTTAATTCAATTCATATTTATTATATGAACATGTTCTCAAACTACTATGCCTAGCTGAAATGCGTTAAAGAAAAGCACTCTTGGAAGATAATCTATATTTTATTTCTGTATTTTTTCTTTTCTTGAGTCTTGGAAGTTGTTACCTCTGTAAAAACCTATCCTTATCCTTTTTTTTGTGTGCCAAGAATAGCGTCTAATAGGAAGAAGGTAAGATTTGCGGAAGTTGTTGTCCCGAAGCAGATTATGTGCTGCCACCAAAAAAATTATTACTCTCAGCCAGAACATCGGATTTATCTGAAAAAGTTTTGAGCATATGCCCCGAGTTATTATCTAACTTTCATTAGTTTTGTACTTTTTGATTTCAGCAACAGAGGATTTTCAAAAAAAAATTGATCTTTACCTGCTATTCTGTTTTGACAGATTTCTGCCACTATTTTCATTTGCCTCTTAATATTTTTCTTTTTGAGTTCTTTTGAGAGAAATAGATTTTAAAAGAAGTTGCTATAGTAGCTAATGTTCTAATGGATGCTTGACTTATGTTGAAACTGAACCAAAGTGAATTTATTATCTTGAATGGTGTGATGAGATGAAGGATGGACAAAAGATCAAGCTTGGGGATGCTCATGCCACCCCAAGAAATATCCAAGAGGTACATGCGTCAAACCTTGGAGATGCCCAAGGAATCCCCTTCTTCATCAACAAAAATATCATGTCATCTTTCAAGACACTATATTTTTATTGCTTCATATACTATGTGTTGTTCTTTGAGCGTATTTACTTTTGTTTTTAGTTTTCTTGTGTTTTGTTTGCTGTACTCAACTTGGTTGAATCCTAACATTCTTGTGTGGGAGAGAGACACGCTCCGCTTTTTCATGTGAATACTCGTATTCTTCACTTATATTTGTTGAGTATTCTTGTCTACATACTGCAATGCTTTTAGCTCGTGTTTTTCATGCATCTCTTGTTCAGAGCTTGTTAGTTTTCTTTAGTTATGTATGATTAGATCTTCGGTCTTCATTGATAAATTATTATGAGAGTTGTTTCAAACAAAGTTGATTCGTGTTGGAGAAGAGTAAAGTATTTCATGCTTATAGTGGTGCAAAAGGAAGCTTGTTTAGACTATGGCTTAGACTTTAACATGTCATGTTAGATATTATTTTAATTATATGCTTAGTAGTTATTGTTCTAGCATGACTTGTCTCAAATAGCTTAGAGTGCTTGATGTGCAATTGAAAGAATCATGTGTTGTTTTAATCATACAAAAGCATAATATTGTGATATTCTCCTTTAAATGTTTTATTTAGGTTGACTTGGCGCATGCTTACATCATGTTATGACTGGAAACCAGTCACCTCAAGCCTCTATAATCATTTAGCTTTTGACTTGTAATATCACTTTATGTTTGATTAACAATGTTTTATCGCTATGCGTGATTATGACAATTATTGCTCTCTTAGTTGGTCGCTCTCAGTCTCTTTCTAGCCTTCAATGTACTGAGTATGAGCTCTACTTGTGCATCCAACTCACAAAAACCCAAAGTTTGACAAATGCACCTTCCTATATGTGGTATTTCACCGCCACTCCAAAGTAACTTTCTTGTGTGCTACCTTTAAAACCTTCAAAACCTATTACATGTTTTGTGTTCATGTTTTAGCTCATGAGGAAGTGTTGGATGATTTATTGTCTCTTTCATGTTTATTTGGCTTCACACCTTGAATATAATGCATAATGTGCTAGTCCCTAGTATTGCAAAAAGAGCAGGCAAACGGGTGCCCATCCCACTAAATATAAAATAAATAAATAATCAAATAAATCTCCTAACAATATGGGCTTGAAAAATCATGAACTTAGCTTGTTCAAACAAAGGAGAAGAGAAACTTTATTGTTCTCTGTATGGGAGCCGCTCTTGAAGCCATTAAACATGAAAGGATGATAAATCACTTTATGCCATTCGTTGACATAGACATACATACCTCTCAGCTAGAACGTGGATAACCGCACAGCTATGCACACTTTCATAGGTGGTTTGCAGAGGGGTGGACTACTCCGGCACAAGCTTACTTGCCTGATCAACGAGAACAATCTGACTTTGGATGACATGATCGGCATTGCAAGTACTCACACCGCCGCTGATGACGATGCACGTGGAGAATTTATAGCCACAAACATACCCCTACACCAGCAAAATAAAAACCGTGATAACGGCGGCAGCAGCAACAACAACAAGCGGAAGAACCCCTCCGACGACCAGAAGAGCGGTGGATCCGACATGGTCGCCATGATGTTCCAACGCGGAGGTCAAGGAGGCGGAAGAGGCCGTGGCCGTGGTGGCGGAGCCGGCAGGGCCAGCAGCGCGCTGACGAGGTCACCATTGCCGGAACCCGCGCTCCCCAGACCTACGAAAGAGTACAGGGATATGACATGCTTAGCCCATATGGATCCGGCTACTGGCAAGTAGGGCTGGACAAAAAGCTCGAAGCTCGGCGAGTTAAATGAGTGCTCGTTTGCTCGACTCGTTTGAGCTCGCCTCGTTTTGTTAACGAGCCGAGCTGAGCATCATTTTTTGCTCGTTAAGGTTAACGAGCTAGACAATCGAGCTGACTATGTTCATGAGCTACTCGTTAAGATCGGTAAGAAGCTAAGCTTCACAAATTTTGACTGCGAGTCACTTTAGTTATCTCAAATATTTGGCAGGAAGGGGCCAAGCAAAATAGTGTTCTTTAACCATGCTTGAAACTTAGGATCTAAAAAACTATGTTTCCTCTCTTCCTCACCAAGGAATGCACACATGTTTGTTTTTCATTGCCTCCTTAACGATCCTTAACGAGCTGCTCGCGAGCGCTTGCATGAACATAATGAGTCGAGCCGAACAATGATTTCAGCTCGTTATTCTTAACGAGCTTAACGATCCGAGCCTTAACGATCACGAGCTTAATGAGCCGAGCCTTAACGATCCGAGCAGCTCGTTAGTCCACCCCTACTGGCAAGTCCTCCCACACCAATCGCAACTGCAAGTGGGTCAATGATCTCAAAATTGACCCGAAAGCAGGATACAAGCGCGTCCGGCACCGCCCTCGCGGCAAAGGAGGCAAGGGCAAGAACAAGGAAAAGGACGAGGATAGTTCCGAGGCGATGGATAAGGATGTCGCTTCGCCGGATCCCAAGGAGGCTTCCGTAGCGAACAAATCTAACTCCTTCGTCAAAAAGACTATTGGTGCATACCACACCTTCCTCGGAACCCCAACAGTCCGGGCCAAGAAATCGGCCCTCCAGATCCTGAACGCCACAGTTCCGGCTGTGACGATGTACGTCAAGTTGTCGGAAAAGCCCTGCACCTTCGACAGGGCGGATCACCCGACCATCATCCCAAAAGAGTGTTAAGCCCTGGTTGTGAGTCCCCGCATCAACGGGTATGACTTCTCCAAGTGCCTTATGGATGGCGGAGCTAGCCTGAACATCATGTACCTAGAGACTCTCGAGAGGATGAACCTTACCAAGGAGCAGCTTAAGCACATCACCACTGAGATTCATGGTGTTGTTCCGGGTAAAAAGGCAAACTCCCTGGGCAGCATCAAACTTCCCGTGACCTTCGGCGATGTCAACAATTTCCACGAAGAGATGATCACGTTCGAAGTTGTGCCCCTCAAGAGCTCTTACCACGTCATCTTCGGCAGGCCCACCTACCACAAGTTCCACGCAAGGGCATGCTAAATCTACAATAAGCTCAAGATTCCGGGTCCTAACGGTATGATCACCATATCTGGAGACTACAAGAAAGCTCGAGACTGCGAGGAGGGCGAAGCCGCCTTTGCAGAATCCATGATATCTGGAGAGGAGCTGCAAAGCTACAGGGCCGCGGTGGATCCAAAAGAGATGCATACCACCAAGAAGCAGATCTCCGAACAGAAGACTGATACGTCTCCAACGTATCGATAATTTCTTGTGTTCCATGCCACATTATTGATGTTATCTACATGTTTTATGCACACTTTATATCATATTCGTGCATTTTCTGGAACTAACCTATTAACAAGATGCCGAAGTGCCGATTCTTTGTTTTACTGCTGTTTTTGGTTTCAGAAATCCTAGTAAAGAAATATTCTCGGAATTGGACGAAATAAAAGCCCAGAGGCCTATTTTCTCACGAAGCTTCCAGAAGACCGAAGACGAGACGAAGAGGGGCCACGGGGTGGCCAAACCCTAGGGCGGCGCGGCCCCCCCCTTGGCCGCGCCGGCCTATGGTGTGGGCCCCCCGTGCCGCCTCTCGACTTGCCCTTCCGCCTACAAATAGCCTCCGTGACGAAACCCCCAGTACCGAGAGCCACGATACGGAAAACATTACTGAGACGCCGTCGCCGCCGATCCCATCTCGGGGGATCCCGGAGATCGCCTCCGGCACCCTGCCGGAGAGGGGATTCATCTCCCGGAGGACTCTACGCCGCCATGGTCGCCTCCGGTGTGATGTGTGAGTAGTCTACCCCTGGACTATGGGTCCATAGCGGTAGCTAGATGGTTGTCTTCTCCCCATTGTGCTATCATTGTCGGATCTTGTGAGCTGCCTATCATGATCAAGATCATCTATATGTAATTCTATATGTTGCGTTTGTTGGGATCCGATGAATAGAGAATACTTGTTATGTTGATTATCAAAGTTATGCTTATGTGTTGTTTATGATCTTGCATGCTCTCCGTTATTAGTAGATGCTGCGGCCAAGTAGATGCTTTTAACTCCAAGAGGGAGTACTTATGCTCGATAGTGGGTTCATGCCCGCATTGACACCTGGGACAGATGACGAGAAAGTTCTAAGGTTGTGTTGTCTTGTTGCCACTAGGGATAAAACATTGATGCTATGTCTAAGGATGTAGTTGTTGATTACATTACGCACCATACTTAATGCAATTGTCTGTTGCTTTGCAACTTAATGCTTGGAGGGGTTCGGATGATAACTCGAAGGTGGACTTTTTAGGCATAGATGCGGTTGGATGGCGGTCTATGTACTTTGTCGTAATGCCCAATTAAATCTCACTATACTCATCATGATATGTATGTGCATTGTCATGCTCTCTTTATTTGTCAATTGCCCAACTGTAATTTGTTCACCCAACATGCTTGTTCGTCTTATGGGAGAGACACCTCTAGTGAGCTGTGGACCCCGGTCCAATTCTCTTTACTTGAAATACAATCTACTGCAATACTTGTTTCTACTGTTTTCTCTGCAAACAATCATCTTCCACACAATACGGTTAATCCTTTGTTACAGCAAGCCGGTGAGATTGACAACCTCACTTGTTTCGTTGGGGCAAAGTAGTTTGGTTGTGTTGTGCGGGTTCCACGTTGGCGCCGGAATCTGCGGTGTTGCGCCGCACTACATCCCGCCGCCATCAACCTTCAACGTGCTTCTTGGCTCCTCCTGGTTCGATAAACCTTGGTTTCTTTACGAGGGAAAACTTGCTGCTGTGCTCATCATACCTTCCTCTTGGGGTTGCCCAACGAACGTGTGAAATACACGCCATCAAGCATATTTTACGGCGCCGTTGCCGGGGAGATCAAGACACTGCTGCAAGGGAGTCTCCACTTCTCAATCTCTTTACTTTGTTTTTGTCTTGCTTTATTTTATTTACTACTTTGTTTGCTGCACTAAATCAAAATACAAAAAAATTAGTTGCTAGTTTTACTTTATTTGCTATCTTGTTTGCTATATCGAAAACACAAAAAAATTAGTTTACTTGCATTTACTTTATCTAGTTTGCTTTATTTACTATTGCTAAAATGGCCAACGCTGAAAATACTAAGTTGTGTGACTTCACAACCACAAATAATAATGATTTCTTATGCACACCTATTGCTCCACCTGCTACTACAGCAGAATTCTTTGAAATTAAACACTGCTTTACTTGAATCTTGTCATGAAAGATCAATTTTCTGGAATTAGTTCGATGATGCTTGCTGCCCATCTTAATAATTTTGTTGAACTATGCGAAATGCAAAAATATAAAGATGTAGATGGTGATATTATTAAACTAAAATTGTTCCCTTTCTCATTAAGAGGAAGAGCTAAAGATTGGTTGCTATCTCTGCCTAAGAATAGTATTGATTCATGGACTAAATGCAAGGATGCTTTTATTGGTAGATATTATCCCCACTGCTAAAATTATATCTTTGAGGAGTAGCATAATGAATTTTAAACAATTAGATACTGAACATGTTGCTCAAGCTTGGGAAAGAATGAAATCTCCGGTTAAAAATTGCCCAACCCATGGACTGACTACTTGGATGATCATCCAAACCTTCTATGCGGGACTAAATTTTTCTTCACGGAATTTATTGGATTCAGCTGCTTGGAGGTACCTTTATGTCCATCACTCTTGGTGAAGCAACAAAGCTTCTTGATAATATGATGATCAACTACTCTGAATGGCACACGGAAAGAGCTCCACAAGGTAAGAAGGTAAATTCTATTGAAGAAACCTCTTCCTTGAGTGATAAGGTTGATGCTATTATGTCTATGCTTGTGAATGATAGGACTAATGTTGATCCTAATAATGTTCCGTTAGCTTCATTGGTTGCACAAGAAGAACATGTTGATGTAAACTTCATTAAAAATAATAATTTCAACAACAATGCTTACCGGAACAATTCTAGTAATAACTATAGGCCATATCCTTATAATAATGGTAACGGTTATGCTAATTCTTATGGAAATTCTTACAACAATAATAGGAATTCACCCCCTGGACTTGAAGCCATGCTTAAAGAATTTATTAGTACACAAACTGCCTTTAACAAATCTGTTGAGGAAAAGCTCAATAAAATTGATATTCTTGTTTCTAGAGTTGATAGTCTTGCCTCTGATGTTGATCTTTTGAAATCAAAAGTTATGCCTAATAGGGATATTGAAAATAAAATTGTTACTACAGCAAATGCCATTCAAGTTAGAATTAATGAGAATATAAGATTAATGGCTGAAGCTGCGTGCTAGGTGGGATAGAGAAGAAAATGAAAAACTAGCTAAAGAGAAGAATATAGCTAAAGTTTGGACTATTACCACCACTAGTAATGCTAATGCTACACATGTTGCTGCACCTCCTACTCATACTAATAAAAGAATTGGTGTTAGCAATGTTTCCACTTCTAATGCAAAGCGCGAAAAACTGCTGAAGCTGCTAAAGCTGCTGAAACTGCACTGCGATAAAGCTGCTGAAATTTTTTCCAACATTGGGGATGATGATCCCATTGCTTTAGATTATAATGGTTTGAATTTTGATGATTGCCACATCTCTGAAGTTATAAAGTTCTTGCAAAAACTTGCTAAAAGTCCTAATGCTAGTGCTATAAATTTGGCTTTCACGCATCATATTACAAATGCTCTCATAAAAGCTAGAGAAGAGAAACTAGAGCGCGAAGCCTCTATTCCTAAAAAGCTAGAAGATGGTTGGGAGCCCATCATTAAGATGAAGGTTAAAGATTTTGATTGTAATGCTTTATGTGATCTTGGTGCAAGTATTTCTGTTATGCCGAAGAAAATTTATAATATGCT